>NC_092109.1:12369821-12529890 GCF_045679555.1 Salvelinus alpinus
ATAGTTTGATAAGCAGGAGGGGAGGTGTTGTAAATGGTTTGATTGTTGAAAGGTTAAGAGACGTAGATTGTTCCAGGTGTGGTCTTTCCTCCAGGTCTTTAGTTACGTTACACATAACAACACTTCGTTCATGCTCAGTAAAGTACATACTGTAGCGTGTGCGTCTATTAAACATTTTGTTGCTTGGGGACTGCAGAATAAGTATTCCATATATTTCCTCCAGTAGGCTCTGTGTCGTGTGGTTTTCTCAGTTTCTTTCCAGGCCGTTGTGTGTGTGTGCGTGTGTGTGTGTGTGTGCGTGCGTGCGTGTGTGCGTGTGTGCGTCTGTGTGTGCGTGTGTGTGTGCGTGACGCGGAGCATGGATAATGGCGTTCACAGTTCCGTAAACCAATTCGACATGACGTGTATGGGAATAGACTCTGTGTCTCTCTCAGTGTTTCTTCATGTTTCCATCTCGGCATGGCTTCAGCTACGTCTCAGTATCTCAGGAGGACAAGGAGAAGGATCGGACTTCAGATGGGGCTGTGATAGGGAAGGTGCGTGCATGCGTGTGCTTTGTGCACACGTCTGTATGTGTGTGTGTGTGTGTGTGTGTGTGTGTGTGTGTGTGTGTGTGTGTGTGTGTGTGTGTGTGTGTGTGTGTGTGTGTGTGTGTGTGTGTGTGTGTGTGTGTGTGTGTGTGTGTGTGTGTGTGTTACAAACGAGGCCAACTGAGACACTGCCAACACTAGGCTCGTTCATGGAAGCCATGATGTAAAAATGACTGTTCGTATCATGTCACTTACAGTACACAAATATTAAGTGAAGAGACTTTACAAGCTACGCAATGCATTTGTGTAGTATGCTTCCATTGGAACAAAATGACACAACAGCCAACTTGAGCTGTAAGAAACGACATCACTCCAAGGGAGAGGGATAGCAAAAGATAAGAGGGTCACGCCAAGTACAAGTTCTCTAACAAAGGGAGAATCTTTAATTCTCTGAAAAATAAGTACTATTTCTAAATCGATGAGAGGTCCTCTATGATTACAGCTATTGTGAAATGTCAAAGAAAAAGATAATCATCACATAATTTCCCTCCAGACAGACTCATTATCTTGCTCAATTACAACCAATCACACCGAACTGAGAAATGACCTTTGTGTGTGCGCGTGTGTGTGTGTGTGAATTAGTGATTACGTAGATGATGGCTCGTTAATCTTTTTGCTTCAGGATCCTCACAAAGATGTGTCTGTGTCAGAGTAGAGAGAGGTGGATGTGGGTTAGCAAAAAGGAAATGAAGACTACTACTTCTAAATGTGATGGTTCCAGACAACACTGGTGATATTGTTTGAACTGTTGAGAATTCATGAGACACTGTATATGTTGTTGTTAACAAAATGGTTCTTATATGGCGCTTTTCTAAAACCCAAAGATGCTTTGTTGGTTGTAATGGGTCAGTGGTTGGATGTGAGGTTAGTGTAAAAGTTAAGGTTCCCCTTACAGAAAAAAAAACACATCAATTTCAGGTGATCACATGTGAAGTAAATGTGATAACGTGACATGTAAAACCAGGGGCGCAACTTTGGTTTTGGAAGGGGGGGGGGGGGGGCATAATTATGACTATAATTTTATTTCAGTCGGATAAACTTTCCAAACAGCCTACCCAACCGCTCGTAGGCTTCCGCATGGTCCTAAATCACGACGTTGCCTCTTTTTGTATCACATTCCAATGCTAAAACTGGGGGGGGGAAATGTAATTTCAGAATGTGGGGGGTACCATGTCCACAGGGAAAGTTGCACCCCTGTGTAAAACCAGCGTGATAATGTGAAACCACACATGTGAAATAAATGTGATATGGGGATGCACAACTACACATGTGACAACAGTTGAACGTTTTTCACGTGACAGTGCAAATTTGTTTTTCACTCGTGAAAATGCAATTCCACATGTGAAAATTCGATTTTCATGTGGAAGTTTTTTTACACGTGAAACTGTAAATTCAACAAGTGAATCTGCAATTCACATGCAAGGTATAAACATGTTATTCTCTTCAGATGTGAAAAGGTGGTGTTAACATGTGAACTCTATATTGAACTCATGTGAACATATGGTTTCACATGTGAACAACTGACCTCACGTGGCTCTTGTTTTCACATGTGAAAATGTTAGCTCAACATGTGAAAACTTTTATACATTTCACGTGTTTTTTTTGTAAGGGAAGTAATGAAATGGTATGGGGGTTTTAAGGTAAGTGGTACACTGTTCAGAAAAAGTTGTGTTCAAATATTGAATCAATGACAATATGATTACATTTGACATGTTCATTTAGTACAGACGTTTCAATATGACCCCACCTGGGTTTTGAACTCATAACCAGTGCCATTTTAGTTATCAGTTAATCATTGATTCTATTCACTTATTTCAGCAATTTGGAGGTTTTCAGAGACATCCTAATGACTCATTTTTGTTTGCGGGGAATCATGTAAAAATGTGAATGCACATGTGAAACTTTATGTGAAATATCATCACATGGGAAGTGTTCCAAAACCACATGATTTCACCGTGGAAAGGTTATGTGATCACTGTTCGGAAAATTTAGCAAAATGTGTGAAAATTTCACATGTGAAATCATGGCCATTTTTTCTGTAAGGGTTAGGTTAGGGGTTAAAAATCACATTTGTAAATTAAACATTTTTATTCTTCTGCCCTTTCTAGCATGGGCCTACTTTATGAATCGCAAGGAGAAACGCCACTGATTGCTGCTGAAGGAGGGATGTCATGTGTCACTTTGATTGACAGGTGGTGGAGGGGCCAGCTGGTTAATGTGGATCGTCATCATCATGCATCATCGAATGCATCACCAGGCGCGTTATATAGAGACCTCCCAAAAGCACAGCGCAACCTCTCCTTGAGAAATGTTCTGAACCCTCCAAGAGGAGTGATGGGGAAGGACACACAGGACAGGCACACACAGACGCTGTAGAAAAAATATATTGATTCAACGTACAATTGCAAGGTAACCAGCTGCAATTGGATTGTGAGTTGCTCAACATTTGGGCATATGGGCATAACCCAGTGGTGTAAAGTAATTACGTATAAATACTTGAAAGTACGACTTAAGTAGTTTTTTGGGGTATCCGTACTTTACTATTTATATTTTTGACAACTTTTACTTCCTTTTACACCATACATTTTCCCTGACACCCAAAAGTACTCGTTACATTTTGAATGCTTAGCAGGACAGGAAAATTGTCTAATCACACACTTATCAAGAGAACATCCCTGGTCATTTCTACTGCCTCTGATCCGGCGGACTCACTAAACACGTGCTTTGTTTGTTAATGATGTCTGAGTGTTGGAGCATGCCCCTGGCTATCCGTAAATACAAAAAACAAGAAAAGTATGCTGTCTGGTTTGCTTTATATAAGAAATGTGAAATTATTTATACTTTGATACTTAAGTATATTTAACCCATTTAATCCCAAATTTTTCCCAGACATGAAAATATCCAAATCAAGTGTCATTAGTAACCCTTTGAAGTAATCAATCATTATTTTTTGAAATTTTAATGGAAAAGTAGGTGAAAAAGTGTGTTTTATGGTCGGTCACAATTGTGACCGGTGGGTTAATGTTACGTATACTGAATTAACATATTTCTCCTATGCAGTTATCAAAGTTCTTATATATCCCAACCCAGTTATTAACACATTTAAAACTCTGTCACTAGCAGTCCCCAGGATTGCCCCTAGAATGCCCCGTCACATTCTAGTGTGACTATTTTACACATCAAAAACCCTTATACAACACGTTATGAACACTGAGAGCAAAGACAAAAAAACAACCATCAACATATTTCAACGTTGTTACTTTATTGTAACATAGATTGAAACATTAATATTATAACTTTATTGTAACATTTGAACTTTTACTTTAGTGCAATATTGATTGTAACATTGTCATTGTGACATTTTAGTGCAACATACACTAACAACTGTATAGCAGTCATGTGATTCATTTCCACTGAACATAAAGGTAACATTTAGGATAGAGGTAGCCTGTAGAATATGTATTCAAGTAGAGGCCTACACTGAACAAAATACAATTATATATATATATATATTTAAAAAGCACCACTGCACTATGAGTGCTTATATACTGTATATGTATACAGTATATCATAGAGTTAGGCTTCAGAACCAAGTGCAAGATTAGTTTGTGCATCACTATTTTGAACTGTGATCAGTCAGTTCTACTGTCATACAGTATGTCTTGAATCAATTGACCTTCTTTTCCAAAAACATTTCAGTCATTTTGATTGTCTTTTTCGTAGACTTTTCTTTTCTTCCTAGAGTCCGTTGTACTTCTTCTCCTCACCCTTTATAGACTTTTCTATTTTTCTTTTATTGTCTTTTTCAGCCCTTTTTCATTTGATCTTATCTCCTTTTCTACTGTCCATGGTATATCTTGAAGCACTCAATGTGCAGTGGCGCTTTGCATTTCTCACATGCATAGGTAGTACGTTTGTCACAATGACGACTTCTCTGGAACCGGTGCATCGTCTTGATTGGCCAGTGAGAAGTTTTGTCATATCTTGCCTGATCTTCAACAGTAGCAGCCAGTAAAGATCTCCTTCCGTGGCTCAGTGGTTTCGTGACAAACTTTTGCATATTTGGGCTGTATACTATGTGTTTTGGAATCACATCAGTGGCAGGCCTCTTCAATCGTTTGAACATTCAATCTTTATTTTTGAACACCTGCAGCTTTGCCCTTGGCTCTTCTGGCTGACCCCTATGGCTTGTAGAGGCCCTTGGCTCTTCTGACTGGACCCTCTGGCGGGTAGAGGCCCTTGGCTCTTCATTATCAACAATGGAGGGGGGTGGGGGAGGTTGTGGATGGGGGGGGGGGGGGGGGGTCATCATCACTGATAACGTTGTTCCTGTCATGATCTGTTTGCATATGTTCAGCATATGCATTCAACACCCATCGCTATCACAATCACTCAGGACAGCATCTTTCTCATTTTGAGGGATAACTGCAATGTTGCATGCCTTGTCTGGGCAGTCACCTAGATCCAACATATCCAGAACTTGACTCAAAGTGAAACTAAAAGAAAGAACAGAGTAGAAAGTTAGGTAAAACAAGAACTATGTATGTGTATAATTATGTGTATACCTAGACGCACTGTGTTATCCCGCCGGTCACTATTGTTGCCGTCAACATGTTTACACATTCTATGACCACACTGAACAAAGTTGAGTAATTGCAAATGAATGTATCAATACTAGACACCTTAAAGACTATGTGTACCAAAAATCTTTGTCCTATCTTTATGTTAACATACTTTACTAACCTTTTGTTTGGGAGCTTTGATGCAGCCATCCTCTTCTCATGGTGCAACCAGGAAGTAAACAGCTCTGGTCATGTGACAATTCACACTAAACATGTGACACTGCACATCTTTCATTGAGACCCTTTATTATTTCAATATTTGCTGGGAATGCATTGATAGATCATTCAGTAAAATTTTTAGAGCCTTATAACTGAAAATGTTTTTTACGGTCACTATTGTGACCGATGGGATTAAATAGGTTAACACCAAATACTTTTACTCAAGCAGAATTTTACTTGGTAACTTTCACTTTTACTTGAGTCATTTTCGATTAAGGTATCTTTACTTTTACTCAAGTATGACAATTGGGTCCTTTTTCCACCACTGGCTGAACCAAAATACAATTCAACCTTAGAACGTTTGTTCACTCAACTTTTTGAGGTTGAGGGAACCTACAATTCAATTTGAGAATGTAGTCTACCTTTTTGCATATTTCCCAGTGTGCCTTTTGTGTGAAGTGTAATGGCTGTATTTGTTAGTGACAGAGACATGGTTGTTGTATTCAATGGCTTTCAGTCCTGTAGCCTTCACCAAGTAAGTGTCTAAGTGAATATTTTATCTTCAATTAAACACTTTAAACAATACATTACAAATACACACTAACACAGTGATGTGACCTGTAACTCCTTGGTTACAGGTCACATCAGGCTTGCAAATCACATAATGCCGGCTTGCAAAGTGACATGGAATTCCTATTGGAATCCAGACAGAATGAGGAGATACAACAATTGGAACGTTTAATGACCCACAACCTACATTGAGAATGACTGCTAGGATAAGGAAAAGTTCATATTGAGCCGACCTTAAACATATCAACTGGAACAGCCATCTCAATAACGGGTGCAATTAAGTCCAACTATTAACATATTGGATTAGTTTAGAAACATGTATGTTATTTATGTTTGTGTAGCATCAGATTAATCAACCAATCAAATGATATGCATAAACACAGGTATTGCAACAAACAATTCTGAAAATAAACCTGCGATAATGAATGCTGGGAAATATGATAATGATGGGCGTGTTTTGAGTGATTTTTTAGCAAACATGAATCTGAAATTTTACTCAACAAGCTTATTCAAATTCGTCTCACTTTGAGCAGAGTATATTGAGTAACAAAATGTAAAACAGTAGCTGAAATTGTTTTACGTTTTTTTTACAAGTCCATTCAACTCACAGAATAACGCTGGATTAAGCAATTGCTTAAATCGGCTATTTAAAAAAACGTTTTTTTTAACAGTGCACACACGCACGCACACTAACATAAACTCTAAAACACACACACTCAAGGTCTTGGGTATCAGAACAGTATTATGCTGTGTTACTGTCACAATATAAGAACATCATTGTCAAGCTAATCACTTTGCTTGACAATGTCATGCTGTCAAAATCATTTACATGTGATGGCAAATGAATAAATTCAGCACGAATAAGAAACAGGCTCATGCAACTGTAACATTGGATTTAAATGTCTCATTACGTGACGCACAGTTTATGTGACACGAGTTAATTCTACAACGACAAGAACATTCTCAAGTACATTTCGGATTGACATTTCTGACAAATTCAGAGTTACATTACAAAAAATCTATGAACCAACCGGCGGATGAATGACAGAATCAATCAATCAACTAACCAAGCATCAGAGGAAAATGATTGTTTGGGTGCCGGTCTGTTTTGGTCGAGACAGATCTTTTATGGTTATCTTCTCTGGCAGGAAGTGTTGTTGAGAACAGGAACAGTCTGGCACTTAGGCTAGTGTGACAACGTGCTAACATATGTTTGAAATAATCTGTTTTTGACGCGTCGGAGGCACAGAGGGATCCTATCTCTAGCAAGAGTATGTCAATTGATGCTTTCTACTTTAGTCTAGTGCACTTCTGCTGTTGACATTCTTGATGCAAAAAACAACAACATATTTAGTGTGAGGCTTTTAGTAGCACTGACACCATAATGTAAATCAATGTTCAGCGTGAGGGGTGTGGTTGGTTTCTAATTCTATTTTGATCCACAGGGCAATCTGAAATGGTTCCCTATTCCCTATGCAATGCACTACTTTTAGCCAGAACCATTAATAGACCAGTCATAGCACTATGAGGGTTGGCAAATAATAGTGCATATATAAGCAATAGGAAGTCATTTAGGACTCAACCGTTCGTTGGCTTTCTTCTTCTGCTGCTCCTAGAAGAAGTCATTGCAGGCTACGGTCAGGGTCGCCACCAGAACCACAAACTCATTGAAGTCCACCTCGTTGTCTTTGTTGGAGTCCAGAACATTCATGATCTTCTCCAGCAGCATGGGATCTTTCTGAGACTGGAAATGAAAAGAAGGAACAATTAATCAATCTATCAAAGATCTATCCACCAATCAATATTTTCAAAACCTGATTAAGTAAATTTGATAATGTAAGGGATGGGGCTGGGAGAATGTAACCACGCTCAAATTCATAGGCACAGCCATTATGCAAGGGTTGAAAGTCAATGGGATCAACATCGTTTTGAGTCTATAAAGTCTTTACAAAGATATAGGCATATCTCATAAATGAAACAACCATTGAACAGCTGCAAATCTTCCAGACTGTAACTCTAGTGTTCTGTTCCCCTGGGCTTATTCCAGTTGACGTCAGGACACGCACAGGTCTCTGACTTACTCTACTACTCCACACAGCACTACCAGGAAATGGACCGTCCTGAATCTTGATAGGTCTTATATCGCCTATTGACCGGTCTGGATTCAGCTGCCTGGCCAATAAATAAGTTCCCTCCGGACAACAGACTGCAATTAGGCCCTGTGTCAATCTCCCAGCATGAGATCTGAGATGGAGATCTGAGGAGAGACGCCTCAGGCTCTGAGTCATTGGATTCATGGTGCTGAAGTACCATCCAGGATATTAGAAGGATAGGATATTACCACCTAAGGCACTGACTGGCACAGCACCTCACCACACAGCCAATGTCCACTGGAAGCTAGTGTGACAGTGGTAATAATCAATGACATATGAGCTGAGACCTATCAGAGGTAGGTGTGTGTGTGTGTGTGTGTGTGTGTGTGTGTGTGTGTGTGTGTGTGTGTGTGTGTGTGTGTGTGTGTGTGTGTGTGTGTGTGTGTGTGTGTGTGTGTGTGTGTGTGTGTGTGTGTGTGTGTGTGTGTGTGTGTGTGTGTGTGTGTGTTTGCCCGTGTGTGTGAGTTGGTGACCGTTGGATGGCTTCTTTCAGTCAAGCCAAGCCAGTCTGGGATACAGAGCCCTGTGGTGACTTCAGGCTGTGGTGATATGGAGCTAATGGAGGTATGGTAACACACACAAACACACACACACACAAACACACAGCTCAGGGGGCCATATCCTGATTTGATAGTTTGATTGGATATGTGCAAATCTTCATTGACATTTACTTGAAAAGTTACTTTTTGGCCCAAGGTAACAACGTTGGATCTAATTCAACAGTAAGCAGTATCTATCGCCTCAGCATACAGTGTGATTGATCAATGACAGAATTACTCAGTGATAGGTTATGAATTTTAAATGTTTTAATCACTAATTAGCTCAATGTTGACCCTAGGATATGAAGCTACAGTATGTGTCTGCATCCCACATGGCCACATATTCACTACATAGTGCATTACTTGTGACAAGGAGTTTATCGGCAATAGGATTACGTTTGACAAGTAGTTTATAGGGAATAGGATTACTTTTGACAAGTAGTTTATCGGAAATAGGATTACTTTTGACAAGTAGTTTATCGGGAATAGGATTACTTTGACAAGTAGTTTATTGGGACTAGGATTACTTTTGACAATTCGTTTATAGGGACTAGGAATACTTTTGTGACGCGTCCTAAATGTGTGCAAGACTGGTACCAGGACACCGTCTCTATACTTGTCAGAGGTACGTCAGTGGGTGGAGACTAGTGACATCAGAAGGGAGTAGTCTAAGTCTAGATTTGGAGGTGATGTGGGCCACTGCTGATGATGCGTTGACACCTGAGGCTTCCTTCCATCAGAGTGAGGGAGGAGAGGTAGTGAGAAAACACGAGGGAATAGAGGGGAGAGGAAAAGGGAAGGAGGAGAGATTTGTCTCTTCAACCCCTCACTCACAGGGGGCAGTGGAGAGTAACAAAATAATGAAGTTATACTCAACTTAACCAGAACTCAAAACTTCACAGCAAGGAAACTAATCCAGCATAATGTAGAAGGAGAATATCAAATAATTGCCCTATGCATTAGTGTTTCTTTCTTGCTTTCCTTTTTGGACAAGTGGATAACTCTACCATTCTCTTAATCAACTGTGTTCTAGTTGTATGCTTTCTGTAGATGTAAGACTAGGATCTTAATACAAGCCAGTTTTCTACAGCAGGAAAATATTCCTGCAGCAACAGAAAATGTGAATTATTATGTGGATTATAATTCATGGATACATTTTGTAGGGGTTGATACATTTTTCGTTAGGGCAACTCAAGTCTGACATTTTAAAGTGGAAATGACAAACTTTAGAAACCTTTTTAAACCTTGAATACACAAGTTTGCATTTCCTGCTGTGCAGGAAAATTCTCGGCGACAAAAGAGTGATCAAATTGTAGCCACTGAGGTATATTGAAGAACATAAAAACGAAATTGCCACTCTTCACATCTTTGAGAATCATGTAAATTGTGTGTCGTAGGCCTAGGTCTAAAATTAGAACAAAATTAACATAACAGACGACATGAATTTGTACAACAACGAGTTGAGTGAGTGTGTTTTTTTTAAACACTGGACATTTGCAAATTCAATATGCACTTAGTTGTCTTGTTCATCTTTCAAGTCTCAATGGGTAATCAAGTAGGATTAAGAAGCCCCCGAACATATCCACGAGTCCGCATAATCCTCACTGTTGATCACCATGAAATCAACGGAAGGAAAGAAAACAAGTTGAAAAGTTCACGCTCCACTAAACCAAAGCATTTCCAATAATGAACATGTTGTCGACGTAACGACAGCCGGACGTGTTGTTATTATTTAATCTAAATACGTGGGTTCCACTACTCCAACTGTCACAAGGATGTCTCTAATTCAAGACAACATATTACTTCAGGTTCAGCGCACAGCTAATGCGCTACATCTATTCAAAAACATGTCACTGTTTGAGGAGGAGAGGGCAATACCTTGTGACACTTTTTACTACGTGGTGCCAAGTAAAAACAGCTTAACACGAATAGAACGTACACAGTCGTTTTCCTTTTTCCTGTTCACGTTTTACAGTTTCACAAAAACAACAGTGAAATAGTGTCATAAGAGGTCAGACATTTTTTCCTAGGCCCATTCATGTAAGGTCCTCAGAAATATACCGATGATGGGCCTTTCAACTGTTAAACCTGGTCAAGTGAAGAGAATATCAAAATACTGTAAAACTATATTGAAAATGATAAATGATGGATATTGGACATCTTCTTCACCGTGTGGAAGACAGTGAGTTCACTGTTCAATAGTTGTTTCAGCTCTCCCGTGTTGAACTTGTGTTTGTCTCCGTCGCTCCCGGAGTAGGTGTAGAAAACTGTTCTAGCGCGTCCACAGCACCTTCAAGTCGGCTTGGCTTGATGGTGATAAGTAGTACTTTAAAGTATTTTTACTTAAGTTCTTTACACCACTGTAAATACTGTATATATGATGGTGTATATAGACAGTATAGACAGTATATGAATAGAAAAGGTGTGTACAGCATTAGTTATATAGGATGAGCCTTGACTAGAATACAGTATTTACACTGAGTGTACAAAACATTAGGAACACCTTCATAATATTGAGTTGCAACCCCTTTTGCCTTCAGAACAGCCTCAATTTGTCGGGGCATGGACTCTACAAGGTGTCCAACTCGTTCCACAGGGCTACTGGCCCATGTTGACTCCAATGCTTTCCACAGTTGTGTCAAGTTGGCTCGATGTCCTTTGGGTGGCGGACCATTCTTGATACACACAGGAAACTGTTGAGCGTGAAAAACCCAGCAGTGGTGCAGTTTTTGACACAATCAAACCGGTGCGCCTGGCACCTACTACCATACCAACCTTTTTCAAAGGCACTTACATATCTTGTCTGGCCCATTTACCCTCTGAAGGGCACACATACTGTATATAATCCATGTCTGAATTGTCTCAAGGCTTTAACATCCTTATTTAAACTGTCTCCTCCCCTTCATCTACACTGATTGAAGTTAATTCAACAAGTGACATCAATAAGGGATCATAGCTTTCACCTGGAGTCACCTGGCCAGTCTATGTCATGGAAAGAGTTTTGTACACTCAGTGTACATATGAAGTGGGTAAGACAGTATGTAAACATTATTAAAGTAACCAGTGTTCAATGACTATGCACATAGGGCAGCAGTCTATAAGGTGCAGGGTAGAGTACCGGCTAGTAACAGTGAATAAGTTCAGGGCAGGGTACTGGGTGGAGGCTGGCTGGTGGTGACTATTTAACAGTCTCTCTGTCCCAGCTTTGATGTACCTGTACTGTCTCCACCTTCTAGAAGGTAACGGGGTGAACAGGCCATGACTCGGGTGGCTGAGGTCCTTGATGGTCTTCTTGGCCTTCCTGTGACACCGGCTGCTGTAGATGCCCGGTGTGCTCCCGGTGATGCGTTGGGCTGCCTGCACCACCCTCTGGAGAGCCCTGCAGGTGCAGACGGTGAAATGACCGTACCAGGAGGTGATTCAGCCCGACAGGATGCGCTCTGTAGAAGTTTGTCTTTTTATTTATTTATATTTTACCATTATTTACCTTTAGTCAAGTTGTTGCCTACCTTCACCACCTGGGGTCGGCCCGTCAAGAAGTCCAGGACCCAGTTGCACAGGGCGGGGTTCAGACCCAGGGCTCCGAGCTAAGGATGAGCTTGGAGTTGAAGGCTGATTAATTAATGAATTAATTAATTGTGTAGTTTTGAGTAATTGTCTAGGTTACCTAACCAGTTACCGAGGCTACCTAGCCAGCTACACTTTCAAACTAAGTCAACAACGCAGCCACTGCTAGCTAGCCTACTTCAGCAGCACTGTATCTTTTTAGTCAATAAGATTTCTTGCAACGTAAGTTTAACTTTCTGAACATTCGAGACGTGTAGTCATTCTAATCTCCTTTGCATTAGCGTAGCCTCTTCTGTAGCCTGTCAACTATGTGTCTGTCTATCCCTCTTCTCTCCTCTCTGCACAGACCACACAAACGCTTCACACCGCGTGGCCGCTGCCTGGTGGTCCCAGCGCGCACGACCCACGTGGAGTTCCAGGTCTCCGGCAGCCTCTGGAACTGCCGATCTGCGGCCAACAAGGCAGAGTTCATCTCAGCCTATGCTTCCCTCCAGTCCCTCGACTTCTTGGCACTGACGGAAACATGGATTACCACAGATAACACTGCTACTCCTACCGCTCTCTCCTCGTCTGCCCACGTGTTCTCGCACACCCCGAGAGCTTCTGGTCAGCGGGGTGGTGGCACTGGGATCCTCATCTCCCCCAAGTGGACATTCTCTCTTTCTCCCCTGACCCATCTGTCTATCGCCTCCTTTGAATTCCATGCTGTCACAGTTACCAGCCCTTTCAAGCTTAACATCCTTATCATTTATCGCCCCCCAGGTTCCCTTGGAGAGTTCATCAATGAGCTTGACGCCTTGATAAGCTCCTTTCCTGAGGATGGCTCACCTCTCACAGTTCTGGGTGACTTTAACCTCCCCACGTCTACCTTTGACTCATTCCTCTCTGCCTCCTTCTTTCCACTCCTCTCCTTTTTTGACCTCACCCTCTCACCTTCCCCCCCTACTCACAAGGCAGGCAATACGCTTGACCTCATCTTTACTAGATGCTGTTCTTCCACTAATCTCATTGCAACTCCCCTCCAAGTCTCCGACCACTACCTTGTATCCTTTTCCCTCTCGCTCTCATCTAACACTTCCCACACTGCCCCTACTCGGATGGTATCGCGCCGTCCCAACCTTCGCTCTCTCTCCCCCGCTACTCTCTCCTCTTCCATCCTATCATCTCTTCCCTCTGCTCAAACCTTCTCCAACCTATCTCCTGATTCTGCCTCCTCAACCCTCCTCTCCTCCCTTTCTGCATCCTTTGACTCTCTATGTCCCCTATCCTCCAGGCCGGCTCGGTCCTCCCCTCCTGCTCCGTGGCTCGACGACTCATTGCGAGCTCACAGAACAGGGCTCCGGGCAGCCGAGCGGAAATGGAGGAAAACTCGCCTCCCTGCGGACCTGGCATCCTTTCACTCCCTCCTCTCTACATTCTCCTCTTCTGTCTCTGCTGCTAAAGCCACTTTCTACCACTCTAAATTCCAAGCATCTGCCTCTAACCCTAGGAAGCTCTTTGCCACCTTCTCCTCCCTCCTGAATCCTCCTCCCCCTCCCCCCCCCTCCTCCCTCTCTGCGGATGACTTCGTCAACCATTTTGAAAAGAAGGTCGACGATATCCGATCCTCGTTTGCTAAGTCAAACGACACCGCTGGTTCTGCTCACACTGCCCTACCCTGTGCTTTGACCTCTTTCTCCCCTCTCTCTCCAGATGAAATCTCGCGTCTTGTGACGGCCGGCCGCCCAACAACCTGCCCGCTTGACCCTATCCCCTCCTCTCTTCTCCAGACCATTTCCGGAGACCTTCTCCCCTACCTCACCTCGCTCATCAACTCATCCTTGACCGCTGGCTACGTCCCTTCCGCCTTCAAGAGAGCGAGAGTTGCACCCCTTCTGAAAAAACCTACACTCGATCCCTCTGATGTCAACAACTACAGACCAGTATCCCTTCTTTCTTTTCTCTCCAAAACTCTTGAACGTGCCGTCCTTGGCCAGCTCTCCTGCTATCTCTCTCAGAATGACCTTCTTGATCCAAATCAGTCAGGTTTCAAGACTAGTCATTCAACTGAGACTGCTCTTCTCTGTGTCACGGAGGCGCTCCGCACTGCTAAAGCTAACTCTCTCTCCTCTGCTCTCATCCTTCTAGACCTATCGGCTGCCTTTGATACTGTGAACCATCAGATCCTCCTCTCCACCCTCTCCGAGTTGGGCATCTCCGGCGCGGCCCACGCTTGGATTGCGTCCTACCTGACAGGTCGCTCCTACCAGGTGGCGTGGCGAGAATCTGTCTCCGCACCACGTGCTCTCACCACTGGTGTCCCCCAGGGCTCTGTTCTAGGCCCTCTCCTATTCTCGCTATACACCAAGTCACTTGGCTCTGTCATATCCTCACATGGTCTCTCCTATCATTGCTATGCAGACGACACACAATTAATCTTCTCCTTTCCCCCTTCTGATAACCAGGTGGCGAATCGCATCTCTGCATGTCTGGCAGACATATCAGTGTGGATGACGGATCACCACCTCAAGCTGAACCTCGGCAAGACGGAGCTGCTCTTCCTCCCGGGGAAGGACTGCCCGTTCCATGATCTTGCCATCACGCTTGACAACTCCGTTGTGTCCTCCTCCCAGAGTGCTAAGAACCTTGGCGTGATCCTGGACAACACCATGTCGTTCTCAACTAACATCAAGGCGGTGACCCGTTCCTGTAGGTTCATGCTCTACAACATTCGCAGAGTACGACCCTGCCTCACACAGGAAGCGGCGCAGGTCCTAATCCAGGCACTTGTCATCTCCCGTCTGGATTACTGCAACTCGCTGTTGGCTGGGCTCCCTGCCTGTGCGATTAAACCCCTACAACTCATCCAGAACGCCGCAGCCCGTCTGGTGTTCAACCTTCCCAAGTTCTCTCACGTCACCCCGCTCCTCCGCTTTCTCCACTGGCTTCCAGTTGAAGCTCGCATCCGCTACAAGACCATGGTGCTTGCCTACGGAGCTGTGAGGGGAACGGCACCTCCGTACCTTCAGGCTCTGATCAGGCCCTACACCCAAACAAGGGCACTGCGTTCATCCACCTCTGGCCTACTCGCCTCCCTACCTCTGAGGAAGTACAGCTCCCGCTCAGCCCAGTCAAAACTGTTCGCTGCTCTGGCACCCCAATGGTGGAACAAACTCCCCCACGACGCCAGGTCAGCGGAATCAATCACCACCTTCCGGAGACACCTGAAACCCCACCTCTTTAAGGAATACCTAGGATAGGATAAAGTAATCCTTCTAACCCCCCCCCCCCCCCCCCTTAGAGTTAGATGCACTATTGTAAAGTGGTTGTTCCACTGGACATCATAAGGTGAATGCACCAACTTGTAAGTCGCTCTGGATAAGAGCGTCTGCTAAATGACTTAAATGTAAATGTAAATGTAAGTCGAAGAGTAGCATTTCTTACATCGGTATTCCTCTTGTCCAGATGGGATAGGGCAGTGTGCAGTGCGATGGCGATTGCGTCGTCCATTCGCACTTTCAGTTTTGTGCAAATGCTTCCATCTATCCACGGATTTTGGTTTGGAGAAGTTCTAATCGTCACAGTGGGAACAACATCCTCTATGCACTTCCTGATGTACTCAGCCACCTAGACAGTGTATACATCAATACTCTAAGATGTCATAATTAAAGGATATATGTAAACCTAACCGGATTACTCTCGCATTGGATCGAGACGAATGAGTCACCGCCACAATTTAAATGACGATATTCTGTAAATTATTCTGTAGATTGCACAATTACACAACAGTTTACAGTGACATCAGTTCACATTGAATTTGATTTCCCAACAATATGCTCCGCACATCAACTTGTTATAATATTAGACAGAAAAATGAAGAACTTCACATGCCATTTCAGGCATTCATGAAAAACTATACATTAGGGGGATTTTCCGTTGCAGCCCTCAGAAGGGAGTTTGTGTCCAACATGTGTAAGTGTAAAACTTCAGAAACTACCTTCTCTGTTCCAGAGCAGAACCGTCTTTCTTGCAATGATACTTGACTGCCCTCTAGCGTTCTCAGAGAGCCTGTGCAGTCAACATGTGTTTCATGACGCTATAATGCTCCATGACCATCGCAAAACCCTGGATCAGAATTCATTACCTTATTTGGTTCATTTAGATAATATAATAATATAAAGCCTCCTTTGAGTTAGAGAGTGATCACTTGAGCTCCACCATAGAAACCATCTCTGTGGTCCGCTCCACTTGCCTCCTTTCACTTCTAACCATCAGACCTTATTCTAACCAGCATGATGCAAGACGAACCACACAAAAACACAAGTGTAATGCAGCATGAATAATGTGGAGCCTTTGAACTCAAAGTCACTTTTGACAGCTTTCTATGATTTATTACTGTTGACCAACAACAACAAGTCCATAAGAGAAAGAGAGGAGAGAGAGAGAGGAAGAGAGGAGAGGGAGAGAGGAAGAGAGAGAGAGAGATGGGAAGAGAGGGAGAGGAAGAGAGGACAGGGAGAGAGAAAGAAAGAAAAAACGAAAAATAGGAAAACATATATTTTTTAAAAGTTGTTTTTAATTAATAATCAACTGATTTAACCAAAATTATCAAATTTGACAGTTCACAAGTTTCTGCATTAATACATGAGCACCAATGTTTGGCTTTGACCACAGTGTATTGTTTCTCCTCAATGCCAGTAAAGAAAACACACTTGACTTTGTCTTTGTCACTTCTGAACAGCGGGAAGCAGCTCTCTCAGATCTGGGTCAGAAATGTGGGAGGGGGAGGGGGGGAGGAGGAGGTGGCGCCTCAATCTACATAAGAGGCTAAGATCGACCGCCAACCTAATTTGGCACTACGGCACCAGATTATTTGCCTTTTGCAGAAAAACAAACATTACATTACAGCTGGAAGTATCTTTGCCATTCTTGTGGAGTCTGTTGCAACCAACCCAGATATAAATGAATCCTCTGAGACTATTAGACTTTAGTTGGGACACAATGAGTGCAGGCGGTTTGTTCAGTGGTGTGTCTCTCCCCTGGATGTCTCACCTGACCGTGGCTAACCTGACCCTGACCCTGGGTCTGGGGCTCCCGGAGCAGTCCGTCCTCCAGCCGGCGTGGGACTACCTCCTGCAGCACCACCAGGCTGAGCTGCGGAGCCCTCTGTTTCCTGTGGTCATCTCTGTCTCTACCTACCTTCTTCTGGTGACCCTCTACACCCTGCTAGACCTCCTGGCCCCCAGCTGGCCAGCCCTCAACAGCTACAAGCTCCACCCAGACAGACCTGTCACCTGGGACAACATCTGGACCACCCTGTATCTCACAGCCTACAACCACCTGGTCTATATCTTCCCTGCTGCTGTGGGCCAGTGGCTGTGGAGGCCTCCTATCCCGCTCCCCCGTGACGCACCCACTCTAATGAGCTTCCTCCTGGGCATCCTGGGGTGCATGGTGGTCTTTGACTTCCAGTTCTACCTTTGGCATCTTCTACACCACAGAGTCCCATGGCTGTACCGTACCTTCCATGCCATGCACCACCAGTACCTTCAGCCCTTCAGCCTGGTTACCCAGTATGTGTCCGCCTGGGAGCTGATCAGCTCGGGCTTCTGGACCACTGTGGACCCCCTCCTGCTGCAGTGCCACTGCCTGACCGCTTGGGGCTTCATGGTGTTCACCATATGTGTGTCCACTGAGGACCACTGTGGCTACGACTTCCCTTGGTCGCTGCACCGCCTGGTGCCCTTCGGCCTGTGGGGCGGACCCCCCAAACACGACGCTCACCACCGGATGCCCGGGACAAACTTTGCCCCGTTCTTCTCCCACTGGGACTGGCTGGGGGGGACTAACATGGTGCCCACCCCCTCCAAAGATAAATATGTTGAGGAAGGTCTGAAAGGGAAGAAGGATAAAGGAGCTTGAGTGTTGCTTTTTTTTCTCCTCCCTCTCTCCCTTGACCGCTTTTTGTGTGTATTTCATCCAATCTTTCTCTCTTCCTTACTCCATCTCTCCTGTCTTTCTCTCTGTCCACCTCTCTCTCTCTCTCTCTTCCCCTTTTCCATCTTTCTTTGTGTTCATGAAATGTAATGACTTTACACTAACGGCGCTCTGAAGCACTCTGTCAGATCTCTGGTTTTGTATGATATTGATTTGTTTGGGATTACTCTGTGTTTTTTTTCATTGGTTTCCATGGCATTCTCAGGTCAGACTTCCCTGCATTTGAAATGTGTGTTATATTAATACCGCTAAAAATCCATGCTGAATGGAGTTTTATATTTTTGCTAAGTTGTTTGCTATTGACATTTTCCTATGTTTCTCTGTTTTGAACTCTTTTTGAATAATTTCTTTGGGGGTAAATCCTATGACATACTGTATGGATAACCTGACATAGCATAACTGTCTGTTGGTTGATGAGAGACATGTAAACATAAGACTGCACAAATGTTTTATAGGTATTTTAATAACTCATGTAGTATTTTTGGAAAATGTGTGTTTTGTTGAAATAACACAGTTGAAGAATTGCAGCACAGCAATTCAAGCAGGGTAACACAAGGGAAATGCGGGCGCGCACACACACACACAAACACACACACACAAACCAGAAAGCTGAATGGCAGTCTTTTAGCGGTGTCCAGTGTGCCGCCAGAGCGATGCGTGGGGCCAATACTAATTTATCATCCTCTCTTTCAGACGCTGTCAATAATCTCTTTGGCAGAGACCTATACACTGCCCCTCCCACGACAAAATACCTTCCTTGTGATCCATGATCTTCAGCCTGGGGCCTAAACAAAAACCAAACACAACTATTTCTCTTTCAAGCATGTCGTAGGCAGAGCATCAAGAATACTTGGTATTCCTAGAGAGTGTGGTTTGTGTTCTAATAGATTATTAATATGGGAAACTGCAGAATATTTGTACTGTTGATGATGATTGGAGCAGAGGGTCGGTGAAGAGTTAGAGAGCAGGGTGAAATGTCAGCTGTGTTTTAATCACATTGTCAAACTATTGTTGGGAAAGTGTCTACAATTTTGGAAATATTAAAGAAATATGAATGTTGATTGCCATTTAAAAGTCATCATCCGCTGTGAGATGGAATCCTTTCATCCTTTTCATTCGTTCTGTGTGCATTAACTATCGTTCACCCAAAAGGGCCCCTCTTGGATTTTCATTCCATTAATTGATGACGGTACAGCCGATGTGTGCTCTATCTACACGTTAATAATCCTCGCTTGTGTCACAGTTTTGAAACCCTTTGAATTGAACTTTCATATCGTTGAGAAATTATTTTCTAAAAACAAAAGGTACAATTACTATGAACTTTTTTGACACGATTCCAACGAGGCCATATGTTACAGCTTGTTTACAGAAGAGAGAGAAGCCAACCTGTTTTAATTAGCAATCTAGTGTCTCCAAACACCTGTGTGAAACAGAAGAATTATTCCAGTAAAGTGTTGTTACTGAAAAATACTGTTGGCTGCAACTGTGTAAAAACCAGGGGCGCAACTTTGGTTTTAGTGGGGGGGACATAACTCTCTTTCTAAATGTTTTTATATATTTTTTATCCGGTCGGATCCAACACTCCAAACCATCTACCCGACCGCTCGGAGGCGTCCGCATGGTCCTAAAGCACACCGTTGCCCCGTTTTGTGTCACATTCCAATGATAAAACTGGGGGGACAAAAATGCAATTTCAGAATGTGGGGGGGACATGTCCCCAGTGAAAGTTGCGCCCCTGGTAAAAACAGAGTACAGTAGGCTAAGTGTATCTTTGCATTTCCATCCATGATATCAAAATTATAGTTTTAACCATGTTTACATTGGTTACAAACAAGCTTATATTTGGGGTTCTGGTGGGGTATGACAGTTGAACTAAGCTCATGATGAGGCATTTATACATTATATTCTTCAAGAATCAATGGGTACATATCATTCATTTATGAGTCCAAAGATGGATGTAGCAACTGCCGATTGACCCTAAAAGAGTAGGCTAGCTAGCCTACACTCCTTCAGTACATCTTGGGCTGTGTCCACATGCAGTATCTTTCTTCACTAATACATGCAGTTTCACAAACAATCCACCAGAGGTCCTGCTAAGCATAAAGTACTATTTGAGACGTCATACCCTGGTTAAGAAATGAGAAGTACAGTATGTATTAGACACAGACACACCTGGACTTCCATAAATAGGAAAAGGTCAGACAATAATTAATTTTATAACATGTATAGTTTATTCCTGTAACCTGAAGCAGACCACAGTTACTTCCCCTCATTGGAACATCTGCCATTTGGAGTTTCAGTCATGAAGTTCAATATTCAACAAATATTTATGTCATGTAATGTAATAGATACTGTTGAATAATTCAACACACACACACACACACACACACTTGACATTACATTCAATCACTATGAATTAACCTATAGTGCTACTATAGAATCTCTGTTATTTTAGGCAAATAGGTCATATTGTAATTGCGGTTAAAACCTACAACATGTCACGACACACTGTGCCTTTTCTTGTTGTTATTCATAGAGTGACGGTACTTGCCGAACAAGTTTGGTGTGTCGAGGCATGGAGCGGAACTCAAGCGTTGCAACACAATGTGCCTATTTTTGAAATGCGGCCCTTGAGGGACTGGTTGAAACAGAGACTCAGTGTGCGATTTAGTTAAGCGAAACCACATAGGTGAGTCATAAACGTTACTGATAGAACTATTTGGCAGTATCTCCCCTGGCCACCTTCAGGACAGGACGATACCTTCCTGCCCTCGTCCACAAAGTTTATGATATCAGCGTGATCTGGATGACGCAAAAACCTGTCAGTCACCATTTTACTGCCCCCCCCCCCCCCTCTCTCTCTTCCTTTCTTTCTTTCTGTCTTGTTCCCTAACCTCCCCCTCCCTTCTGTTAAACCATCTGTCATAATAGATCCCTATCTTCTTGTCCCAAACTGTTCCATAACCTGCCAATAAATGGAAATTAATAATTTCATGATCATTGGGAGGATACTGTGTGACTTGTAAAACAATCCTCCCTCTCTCCCCCTCATGTGATGCAAATCCAGTGGTCTACCCTGTGAACACGAAGGGTTTCAGCACACTGATAATTTGACTGATACACAGAATAACACCCAACCGTCTCCTTGGAGATCTACAGAAGAGACAGGATTTTCCTTGCAGCCCTACCATAACAAACCTGATTTAACAAATCAACGTCCTTAGAGTAATTATATCACAACAGTGGTCAAAATGCTGCTACAACAGAACTGGCTGTATGGGTACTCTCTTTTCTCATGGTATTTCATGGATCTGTAGAATCTGCTGGTTGTACAAACTATATACTAACCCAGTGCTGTAAAGTACTTAAGTTAAAATACTTCAAAGTACTACATAAGTCATTTCTGGGGGGTATCTGTATTTTACTTTACTTTTACTTTTACTTCACTACATTCCGAAAGAAAATAAAGTTATTTTTACTCCATACATTTTCTCTGACACCCAAAAGTACTTGTTACATTTTGAATGCTTAGCAGGACAGCAAAATGGTACAATTCACACACTTACCAAGAGAACATTCCTGGTCATCTCTACTGCCTCTGATCTGCCTCACTAAACACAAATGCTTTTGAAGTCTGCCCCTGGCTAGCCATAAATATGCTCTCTGGGTTGCTTAATATAAGGAATTTGAAAATATTTACACTTACTTTTGATACTTAAGTATATTTTAGCAATTACATTTAATTGTGATACTTAAGTATATTTAAACCAAATACTTTGACTATTTCTCAAGCAGTATTTTACTGTGTGACTTTTTTTCTATTAAAGGTATCTTTCCTTTTACTCAAGTATGACAATTGGGTACTTTTTCTACCCCTGTACTAACATCCTCTCCCATTCCTGTCATACCTAGCATGTCTCATTGACATGCTACCTTTGTAGAGAGTTGTGTACACGTAATGCTCACTGAGAGTTTTACCTGAGTTAGTCATCTGCCATATTGAAATCATGCTCTACAATGGACAACCTGGGCTAATCAGTCATCGGCAGACGCGGATCTACATAAAAGCTACCTTGTATTTTAAAGGAAAGGAGGTCTCGTTTAAAGTAATAGTGTGTGTACAGTACTCCTATTACCTCTGTACTAGCCACCCTCACTACTCTCTTCAATCAGGTTTCGTAGGGGCCCTCTGTGACTATACAATATGCATATAATGACAGGCTTTTTAAGGGGACCCTTCCTGTTTGTCTGAAGGAAATGTAGTCAGGAAGTGGTCCTGTCTGTGGCAGCCTAGTTGTGTGAACCAGATATTTTACTTACAGAGAATAGTGGCAATAGGCTGGGGGAAGGTGACACCCCCACAGCAATATATCATCTCTGAAAGAACCTGAAGTAATCTATCCTCCCTGAAAACACAATGCTCTGCTCTTATATCAAAGGTTGCTGTGTACAGCCTTTCTCTTAACCAAACAATGAATACATCAGAAATGAAATCAATGTTTATTGCTTGGCGCAGCGAAACGCTTATGTTACTAGCTCATAACAACGCAGTTTAATGTCAAACAGCACACAAATAATACTCCAAAAACGTACAAAAACATCTATTTTTTAAACTAATCAAGAAATGTCGGAACGAATCCGATTAACAACCCAAATAACACTGTTCCTGGTATATTGAATATGCACTGAACAAAAATATAAAGTCACCTTGTCAGAGAGATTGACATGGTTATCAAAACGTCATGCCAGGGTAAGCCTACACAAAACACAGCCCTTATTTTAAGTGTTTCTAAAATCCCCTGTGGGAAAAATTAATGGTGTATAAAAAATGGAACCATTTCCCTGTTTGACCGCTAGGTTTTATGGGTATTATGACACCTCCACTGTGGGGCTCTATAGCACAATGGTAACACTTGGGTCATTGTGTTGGACTGCAGGAGATGACTGGGTTCACCTTGTCTAATCATTATCTTGAGATAAAAGACAGGATCCAGTCTCGCCACCAAACAATCCTCCTTATCTTCTATCATTCTCCATTGTAACATTTTAACTTTAACTTGATAATTGAAATATCAGCAGGAAATAGCACTTTTCAATGGTCATAAATGTAAGATGCAGAATTGTATTATGCAAGACGGTGGATAGTTAAGGGAGGGCAACATTCTAAGAAAAACAGAAAGGAAAATGCTGCACACTGCTGCTCATACTCCCAGTTGATATTTATTTATAACAATGTTTCGATCCTTAGGTCTGCATCAGGCATCCATATCCCAGGTGTGGGTGGAAGGTCCTAATATATATATATATATATACGGGCAGTACTCAGTGACATTACTTCCTGAAACAGGAAGTAAAAAAGTATATAACATAGGTTCACAATATTAACATTCGATGTATCTAAATATATGATCAATATTTACAGTAACATATACACGTACAATATTCAAATTAGTATGATAAAAAACATTCATTTTGACATTTTGAAACTATAAAAACGGTTTCAAGTCAAACTCCTCGTTAAGGCCAAGAGGAGACAGTGTGTTGAGCCTGTGGATCCAGAAAGATTCCCTTTGAAGATGTTTCCTCTCAAAGTCCCCTCCCCTGCATGACATCTTGACCATTTCTATTCCAATGTATCTCAGAGAGCTAATAGGATGTCCAGCTCCTAGCCGCCGTGCTTCTACACCTGCATTGCTTGCTGTTTGGGGTTTTAGGCTGTGTTTCTGTACAGCACTTCGAGATATTAGCTGATGTACGAAGAGCTATATAAAATAAACTTGATTTGATTTGATTTGTACAAAATGAACAGCAACCAGATTTTTTGTCTCACCGGTCCGTATATTGCTGCGGTGCTTACTGATCCGTGTCTTAAGGGTTCTACGGGTTTTCCCTATGTGAGACAGACCACAAGGGCATTAAGATGTAAATAATATTGGTGGACATGCAGGTAATCAGATCTTAGATCTTTATCCTCTGTGGGGGTGGGTAAATTAGTTACATTTGCATGTGAAGCTGCATTGAGCCACATTTGTAATTAACCTCCAGAACCTCGTCTAAGAAATGTTCCCTTTTCTCTGGTGGATAATCAGATTTAACCACGTCTCTCATGTTTGGGGGTCTTTTAAAGACCATACGTGGGGGATATTTAAAGATGGGTTTCATTGCCTCCCGAGTGGTGCAGTGGTCTAAGGCACTGCATCGCAGTGCTAGCTGTGCCACTAGAGATTCTGGGTTCGAGTCCAGGCTCTGTCACAGCCGGCCGCGAGCGGGAGGCCTATGGGGCGGCGCACTATTGGCCCAGTGTCGTCCGGGTTAGGGGAGGGTTTGGCCAGCAGGGTTATCCTTGTTTCATCGCACATTAGCGACTCCTGTGGCGGGCCGGGCGCAGTGCATGCTGACACTGTCGCCAGGTGTACGGTGTTTCCTCCGACACATTGGTGCGGCTGGCTTCCGGGTTGGATGGGCATTGTGTCAAGAAGCAGTGCGGCTTGGTTGAGTTGTGTTTCGGAGGACGCATGGCTCTCGACCTTCGCCTCTCCTAAGTCCGTACGGGAGTTGCAGCGATGAGACAAGACTGTAACTACTACCAATTGGATACCATGAAATTGGGGAGAAAAAAGGGGTGAAAATACACACACAAAAAAAGATGGGTTTCAATTGTAGGTCAGTATCAATACTGTACCAGTGCTTCCTGATAATGTCCTTAAATGCCTTCCCCAACGGGGGACATGTTCTGCTTTTTCTTTAACTTTTGTTTGAAGGCCTTCCAACTGTGTTAGTCCTTCAAAACGATCATTGGCATGTTTTACCCAATTGTCTTTGTACCCCCTTTCCTTAAACCTTTGTGTGAGGTGTGTGGTCCGTTTCTGGTAAGAAGCAACAGAGCTGCATATTCTATGATGCGACTGAATTGACTTATAGGGAGACTTTAAATAAGTGGACGTGGATGAAAGCTGTCACCTCTAAGGAGGGTATTCCTGTCCGTAGGTTTCTTATAGAAATCTGTAAGGGGAGGTGTTGTGCATAATAACCATCACATCAAGAAAACTGATTTGTGATAGGTCATAGTTAATGGTGAAACGAAGGTGTTCATTCATAGTATTTAGATAGGCACGGAATTCCAAGAGTTCTTCCTGGGTCCCTGTATAGATCACGAAAATGGCATCCAAATATCTCAGAATTAGGAGAATATTGGAGAGAAAAGGGTTAAGGTCTGGATTCAGCACCACCTGTTTATCAAACATTCCTAGATATAGGTTAGCATAATTAGGAGCCATAGTTCTCCCCATTGCTGTCCCTTTGGTCTGGAGGAAGTCTCCTCTGAAGAGAAAATAGTTGGTTAGTACCAGTTCAGCCAAGTCCACAATACAGTTGGTTCTGGGAAGAGCATTAGGGGGACATTCAATGAGGTAGAACATGAGGGCCTCTAGGCTGCCTTGATGGGCGATGTTAGTATAAAGACCAGTTGAAAATAAAAGAGAGCCGCACACTCTAGGAGCTCAGATGCAAAAATATTTAATCTACCAACGTTTCGACAGGCAAGCTGTCTTCATCAGGGTACAATCACAGACACTGCGGGATGACTCGTTTATATATAGTGTCAAGACACACAGGTGTCTGTAATCATGGCCAAGAGTGGCCTAATATCATTGGTTAATTTCTCATATTAAAATGGCATAGAAAGAGCAACATACAATAAATACAAATGGATAGCATACGATCATAGACTCACTTAAGACCACACAAGCCTACAAACAACCACAATGGCAAAGTCACAACAAACACAACAATCACAAGAATGGCTTCAGATCAAAGTCCACGTTAAGACCGAAGGGAGCAAGGGTCTTTAAATTAAATATCCAAGCAGCCTCTCGTCTTAACAATAAATGATCAAGGTCACCCCCTTTCCTAGGGAGGGTGACATGTTCGATGCCAATATAACGCAAAGATGAAATCGAGTGGCCTGCCTCCAAAAAGTGGGCCGCAACTGGGTAGGTCAAGTTTTTGCACCTAATGGTGCTACGATGCTCTGAGATACGTACTTTTAATTCACGCTTTGTTTTACCCACAGAAAGACCAGTAACATCAAAAGTACACAGAATAGAATTTTCAGATATACGGTCCACAGATTTCAAAAGATTAATAAAATCAAGTCTCTAGTATACGTGGAGAGGGAGATGGCCCCAGGGTTTCACAAGATGGTCTCCAAAAGGTAGAGATATTCTCTGTCAGAGATCCATTACTGCTCACAATGGGCCTGCCTGGTATAGGTGGTGTCATGCTGTTGTGAATTTTGGACAGAGCGTATACGACAGGTGTGGTTGGGCAGTCAACTTTCATATATTCATATTCTATCTTTGTCATTTCCACTTCATTCAAAAAAATTATGACAATTTATCACAGATCAGAGACTTGAATTGATTAGTAGGGTCCTTAGAGTCTTCTGTAAAATTCATCACTGAGTTGTCTCAGAATGACCTTTTCATAGTCTGCTGCATTTTGTATCCCCACCACACCTCCGTCGGCAGGCTTGATAATGATACTCGAGTCATTTTTGAGTTCCACAAGAGATTCTTTCTCGGCTTTGGACACATTGTGGAATACCTTGTTCTTTTTGGTAAAAAGCTGGTAAGAAATCTGTTTTTCCTCTTAAAATGGATCTTTTCCCTTGCAATGTTCTCAGGGCGAGAGTCAAGTTTTGTCATTCAGGTTATCAATGGGAAAAACATTAGCACTATATTATGTCTGGTTACTATTATAGAGCAATGGATTTACATTGGCAGGTGCATAGGGAGAAACCCCATTACAAAAAAAACTAGGTCAATCTCAAAAACGGTGGCCTTTATAGGATTACGGCTGGGCTGGTGTTCACTCTTCCAGCATGCTCGTGGGGGAGTGCCAATTGGCTGTCTCCGGTCATCCCTGCAGAAACATACCTTCTGCTACTTGTAGTGCGCAATATCACGCAGCAATCTAACACACGGATCCCTAAAGAATTTAAGCTATGAAGAGTGTATATTGTAGTGTCTAGTTATACCAGGACAGATTAGGGTGTCTGTATAAACACAGAGCTAGGGAGTGAGCTGAACATGGTCATCTCTCTAGATCCTTATATTTTCCAGTAGACTACATTTAGTTTTACACAAACTCTACAGAATAAACCTGTTTCCACAGCGCAACATTGCACAGGATATTTCAATACAGAGTAAGCTATCTCTGCAATACTCATAAAATATATCTACCTATTAAAAGGTGAGGAGTGTATCGCAGCGAACCAGTAATCAGAGGTTGTTCCTGCCTGCTCTCAAGAGGCTCCTCGAGACTAGTTATCTGTGGGAAAATCACTGACACCATGGAAACATGTCCCATCTCGCTCTGAAACACTCCCCAGCCTAGACTACCTCTGAATGACAGACAGTACGTTTTTGTAATAGATGAGAACCTTAAAAATCCCTGTAGTTTCACAGTTGTGCTGATACATTGACCTTCATGAAAAAAAACTCAAAATAAAAAGCTGTTAACTGATCCACAGAAACATCTGTCCTCAGATTGTCACACAAAGCCACCAGGACACATTTCACAAATTCCAGCCTGTGAATGAAGAAGACTATAATCACAGACAATGACTCTTGTTGTAAAGTCATTTGCCACCATGTGAGAGGAGTGAGTCAGTCTACCCCCTTCCATGAGCACCAGGGCATTGGAACGTGATAAGGATTACGCAACAGAGACAAAGTTACACATTAAAAGAACAATAATAACTATAGAAACTAGCTAACACCATTAGCTGATTGTATGTCATATGTTTATTTAAGAAACAAACTTAAAAACAACAAACTTTGAATGGCTTAAAACAATGGCACAAAAGTAAAAATGCACAGTGTTAATGTGTCTGGCCTACAGCCTATATGATCTCACTGAGGCGAATATACAGTATAAAGGCATAGAACAGTGGAGACAGGTAGATTATAGACTTAAAGCCAGTTTGGCCCCAACACTGCCCCTTCTAAAATATAGGTAACTCATCACCATAATACTCAATACCTTACACCTAACTGCATGACATTTGACACCACGTTCCATTAACTAACTGGGGATTTCATAAGACATGTTGTTTCCCCATGTGCTAGGCAATAACATGTCCGATATGCATTGTTGTTTGACCTCTTGATCTTCACATTAAGACAATATCTAACTAGATATTTACATCTTTCACATTTGCCCTCTAACGTCATTCATATGAAAATCACAAAAAGTGTAACAAGTCCAGGCTATATATATTCAGCCATTTTCACTAGTAGTCTGTGTAAGGCGACTCAGCAGTGGCCAAAATCCTAATTTAAAACTTACTAAAACTCCTCCTGACACACTGTTAGACAGATAAGTAATATAGTTCCTCTTATGGGTGGTTCGCTTACTGTGCTGAGACCCATTTTCTCCTCTTCTGGACTCGATGTCCTGGTCCTGTGAGAAGTCAGGTTGTGCGTCTGTCCCACACAATAACACACCATCATGATCCCTTTCTTGTAAATGATTCTATTTCACAACAGTTATAGGAGAGACCCTTTTAGGTCTCTACATTTTTACAAGGCGCGTACAGCCAGTTCCAGTGCATCACAGTCCTTTTCAACGACCCTCTGCCAGCGTCTTTCCCAAGTCATCCACTACTAGCAGGTACTGCTCTGTGTGTTCCCAGACTCAGACACGTAGGCCTTGCTCTTCCTGGAGTACTTCATGGAGCTGAAGGAGACCCTCATCCTCTCCACCGTCCTGCTGCTCCTACACAGCAGTGTGTTCTTCACATGGTCCCTGAAGTCCTCTGACACAAAGTAGTAGATAAAGGGATCCAGGCAGCTGTTGAGGCTGGCCAGACACAGAGTGGTGATGTAGAAGCCGTAGCCGTTGTTGACCACCCCGTCTTTGAGGAGGGAGTAGTGGACGACCAGCATGATGTTACTGGGGATGAAACACACCAGGAAGGTGACCAGCACGGTCACGATCAGCACCACGGCTTTCCGACGGTTCTTCCCGGCGCTCCCGTCCGCCATGGCGTTCCCGAGAGCATTGAGGAGGAGGATGTAGGCAAAGATGATGACCACCGAGGGGACCAGGAACACGATGCCGGCCATGAGGACGAAGTAGAAGTAGGGGAGCGCTACGTCAGGGAAGGGGTCCTCCAGGTCATGGATGATGTTGACATCATGGCAGGTGGTGATGTTAGGGTCCTTGAGCTTGGCCGTGTGGTTGTACAGGTACAGAGGGGTGGTGGTGAGCCAGATGAAGGCCCAGATAGAGACGGAGACAGCGACCGCCACTTTGTTGTTCTTCCTCTGCTGAGATAGAGGATGGGCCACACCCCAGTAGCGCTGGACACTCAGACAGGTGATGAAGAGGATGGAGCAGTACATGTTCCCGTAGAAGAAGCCCACCAGGACTTTACATAACCCCTCTCCATAGATCCAGTCGTTGCCGTTGAGGTGGTAGGCAATCTTCAGGGGAGTCCAGATGACAAAGAGCAGGTCGGACAGAGCCAGGTTGGCCATGTAGATGGCGGAAGGGTGCTTCTTCTTGGTCCTGAACAGGAAGACCCAGATGGCCATGGCGTTGGTAGGCAGCCCCACAGCAAACACCACTATGTAGACGATGGGGAGGAACACCGTGGTCAGACTGCTCCGCAGCGTGTCCGCGGTCGCCTTGGACACTGTAACACGGTCAGCATCCTGAGGGTCAACCACCCCGATGAACCCTCGTCCTTTACCTTTTGATGAAGCACAGGAGAGAAACATCACTGACAAAGACCTATAATGTTGAACGGTTTTGGTGAGCCGCAACATACAATACGTTACTGTAAGAAAAAACTACATGGCTAAACAACATACACAAATCATTAAATTAAGCAATGATTTGAATGACAGACTCTATATTGTTAAGACATTCTTAAAAAAGGTCAAACATGATAAGGTATTAACTCGATTTTCACAGTCTTCTTAATATCTCAAATATATAGGGTCGTTCCATCTCTAGGCGATCCATACTAAATGGGTAAAAACAAACTATACATATTCCTGGCACACGAAAAAGCATTTGAATAAAGAACTGTTGATACTCTGAAAAAGTAGGTTAACCACAGGTTGGAACCGACGAGTACGCTAAGCTCAACACAGGTCTACTGAAAAAGACATGAGATACTTTACAAAAGGTAAATCTTACCTTGAAACGGATTTGTTGCACACGCGCAACCGAGCAACAATAAGTAGGAAAGTATTCGAGATGAGGCCATTGTCCGTGAACTTTGTACAGAATGAATGGTCTGTGTATCTAGTCCTACCGAGTTCGAAATGGTTGTTAACTTAACTCCGATGTCCAATATACCTTTCTTTCTCCCTCTGCCCTAAACAAGACACACCCTAACAACTACCAGAGACTGACGGAATCAACCACCGCGCGCCCTCTCTCTGCACGCACGTTACATGGTTTCGAGTGTCTGTGAGTTTCCACCTGCCTCGAGCATAGTGCTTTGATTAACAGGAATCAGTAAACCAATAGGAAAGATGACAATGTATGAAACACCATATTTGTATGCTGCTTACAAATCTATACTCCTTCACTAAGCATACAAGTAGTTTCCTTTGGCTTTTACATCTCGAGTCTAAACAGGGAAGGTAATCACGTAGCTGAGTAGCGCGATACTTTACACGGCTCTTACCTGTTTGGTCATATCTAAGGATCGCAGACAAATCGCAATTAATTCTATGTAAATCTTATAGGGATGTATAGGGGAGACCGGGGATGGTTGTAACACTTGCAATTACTCCAATCGGGAGCGATGTAGAATTATATGATTCACTGTGCACATGCTCAGTTTAGTATTGAACCCTCATGTGAAAAAGCAAGTCTCTATAATAAACTGCAGATTCTATTGACAGAAATCTGATTTCTAGGTAAATTTGTTTTTGTGATGGCATATAAACTGCTTTGTAGTTCTGTTCACCAAACTTATCAGGTTTATAACCAGTCTGTGTAGAGATATTTGATTCAAATTAGAAATGCTAAAGTTAACATTTAGCTCAAATTTAAGCTAGCTAATGGCTGCAAGGGTCAGGGTTAGTTGTACAACTTGTGAGAAAACTGAATGTTTTATTTTACTTTCAGCAGTCCTGGATTATGGAAAAGAAAGCCAGACCTCTCCACACTTTGAACAAAGCGTCAAAAGCAGAGCAGGGGAAGTCAATCAGGTCAGTTGCAAAATTGTAGAGCATATGTTATGTGACGCTGTACAGATTCTGCACAGATTACTCTTCCGATTTCAACCCAGTTGATCTACACCCCTTCTCAAAAGAAGGACTCAGGAAAATTGCAACAAGGGGTAGGAAGAGGAGAAACTGTGATTTTGATGGATACACCCATCAAGCAGGCACTGGAGGAAGAGCATAAAAAGTCAAGCGCTCAGAAGGCAAAAATTGTAATTGCCCTGCCTAAAAAAACTGCTGGAAAGAAGCAAGCCAAGACAAACCACACTGAAACACATCAAACAACTGTCCTGCCTAAGAAAAAAGCCAAAACAAAGCAGATTGAACCAGAAGATTCAGATTCTTCCGATGAAGAAAACTTCTGCATTGTGTGCATGAGTCCAAGGAGGTCTGGGTGTTGCTGGGAAAGCAAATTATGGGCCCACCAAGCCTGTACCCCAGGACAGCCATACCGCTGTCACAACTGTGAATCTGATTAAGTGAACATGTCCAAAATTGTCACACACAGCTACGCACGCAAACACACACGTTCAGGTGTTCAGTTTAGCCTAGTTGTTTGGTTGAGAACCATTTAGAAGAGTAAAATAATAAATCAAATCAAATCAAATTTTATTTGTCACATACACATGGTTAGCAGATGTTAATGCGAGTGTAGCGAAATGCTTGTGCTTCTAGTTCCAACAATGCAGTAATAACCAACAAGTAATCTAACCTAACAATTCCACAACTACTACCTTATACACACAAGTGTAAAGGGATAAAGAATATGTACATAAAGATATATGAATGAGTGATGGTACAGAACGGCATAGGCAAGATGCAGTAGATGGTATAGAGTACAGTATATACATATGAGATGAGTAATGTAGGGTATATAAACATTATATTAAGTGGCTAGTGATACATTTTTACCTAATTTCCATCAATTCCCGTTATTAAAGTGGCTGGAGTTGAGTCAGTATGTTGGCAGCGGCCACTAAATGTTACATGTATTATTTCTGCCAAACAAAAGGTAAACTTGGCAATGTTGCTCTCATGGTCTCAAAAGCATTCAATAATTAGTTGCATGTCATATGTACTTTAAAAAAATTCTGTTACAATTCCCCCCAAGCACTGTTACAATTTACCCCATGGTCTGGTTTAGTTGTAACACTTCACTCCTTGTATTTAAGACACCATGCATTTGCAGTTTGATTTACATATATTACCACACCAATTTGTAAAGGACAGATTTAGGTTGTTTGTATCAAGTTCTGAATACACTACCATAAACGATCTCTGAGAAACCGATGAAACGGTGAAGTGTTACAACCATTCCTGGTCTCCCTTACCCAGTTCTATATAAATCAGAACTATGCCAATCTGGTATTGGTTCTCTTGGGCATTGCTGCAATAAAGAAAGTATTCACCATTTCATGTATGCCTGGACAATGGTCAATTTTGAGGCAATGCTTTTTAGATATGTGATTTTCCACATTGAAGTAAACCCATTCCACCATTTCTTTATTCTGATTAAATAGATTTGTCAACCAATTTGAAGAGTGCCATTTCAGCAACATCTCTCAGGGTGTAGGCTAAAGTCACTGACAAAACTATACTGTGCATCAACAAACAGGAAGTAGGGGTATGAGGGTTCTGCAGCAACCCATGAAAAATCACAAATAAAATGCACTGGACCTTTATTAACAGACAAATAGAGCTGTCTGCAGCGTAGGAAAAATCGTTCCCATCCCCAAACTACTCCCTTCGAAGATTATTTAAATTGCAGCACCCCCACCCCACAGCTATGCAGTGCATTCAAGATAATGATCAGAATTTCCCCTTTTTATTTGTTCATGCAAGCAAACTCACAACAGAAGGAACCAATGCTAAATGCCACTCGGCTGACTGAAAACCAAGGCCATAGAATTTATTTATTTTTTATTTAAAAAAAGACATGACATACTTTCTATCACAACATGCAGAAAAAGAAAACATATACACAATAAAATAAAAAAACTATAAATAAACAATTTATACATGTCACCTGAGTCAATCAGATGTGCATTTACAAGGATGCATAGGTGCTACAAAGATCATCGCGTCATGATTTAGGTTAAGTAATGGCTCATTTGATAAAAGAACAGTGCACATTACCAAAAGTGAAGGGTCAGTGCTATAGGGCACTGCGAACTAAGTTTACAGTTTCAGAGAGCTGCAGTGCTGGAACAAACTTAATGGACATCGGACTATTTAAATGTGGGGAATGGATCAGAAACACAGAATAAAAACAATGCCTCTTCACACTTATCAATTTTGTCCTCTACATAAAACCAACAAAATCTGCACAAAAACAAACAAAATGTATGAGGAGAGTGAAGGCAATGTAATAAGCACATAATATATGAAGTAGTCTGGGGTTGTATCTCCATTTAAAATGGCTTCGTCTCCATTGATACTGATGAAAACAGATGTCAGGTGAAAGAACCATGGTAAATCGACACCAACCCGGTATTCCCTTTCACTCATCCAGTTCTTCGAAAAACATCAGTACAGCCAACTATCTCCATATGACAACCCCCCCTTAACAGGAGCTGCTCTGTGTTTTCCCAGAGTCGGAAGTGTAGGTGCTACTCTTTTTGGAGTACTTCAGAGCGTTGAACGAGACCCTCATTCTCTCCACCGTCCTCTCACTGCGGCATCTCAGTGTGTTCTTCACATGCTGCCTGAACTCCTCTGAGATGAAGTAGTAAATGAATGGATCCACGCAGCTGTTGAGGGCGGCCAGACACAGGGTGGAGATGTAGAAGCCGTAGCCGTTGTTCACGCCTCCGGCCAGCAGGAGGGAGTAGTGCACCAGCAGCATGATGTTACTGGGGGTGAAACAGACCAGGAACATGACCAACACAGTGATGATTAGCACCACCGCCTTGTGCCGATTCTTGGTGATGCTGGCATCTGTCATGGAGTTCCTCAGGGACTTGAGCATCAGAATGTAGGCCACCACGCACACCACGGTGGGAACTACAAATCCCAGGATTCCCATGGTCAGGAAGTAGCCTGCGGCCATGCTATTCTGGCTGGGTCGGGTGACGTCGTGGCATGTGATGATGTTGAGGTTGGTCACTTTGACCGTCTGGTCATAGAGGTAGAGAGGGGTGGTCATCAGCCAGACCCCCACCCAGACTGTGACAGAGACGCCGATGGCTACCTCGTTGTTTCTCCTATTCTGGGAGAGTGGTTTGACAATGGCCCAGTAGCGCTGGACACTCAGACAGGTGATGAAGAGGATGGAGCAGTACATGTTCCCGTAGAAGAAGCCCACCAGGACTTTACATAACCCCTCGCCATAGATCCAGTCGTTGCCGTTGAAGTGGTAGGCGATCTTCAGGGGAGTCCAGATGACAAAGAGCAGGTCGGACAGAGCCAGGTTGGCCATGTAGATGGCGGCAGGGTGCTTCTTCTTGGTCCTGAACAGGAAGACCCAGATGGCCATGGCGTTGGTAGGCAGCCCCACAGCAAACACCACTATGTAGACGATGGGGAGGAACACCGTGGTCAGACGACTGTCCAGGACCATGTGGGCCGTCTGGGAGACCCACACTCCTTCCGGTGACTCGGTCCCCGTGAAGGCTCGGTTTTCAGCATCAGCATTGATCTGCTCTGAGAAAGAGAAGAGGAACAAGGCGAGTAGGAACAGGGCTATTAAGGAATTCAAACAATGGGGTTATAAAGTATGCCATTTGAATACAATAGACATGTGATTTAATTCTCTGTCAGGTTCATGCTTCAACTATTACTTGAAATTATATAGAGCCAACAAAGACAAATTATATGAAGTCAACTAATAAAACTCCAGTTGGTCATTTTCTCTTAAATCGTGACTGTCAAAAGTCTGTCATTAGTATGTGTAATGACATTTTGGGCGCGTTCCTCTGCCCAGGTGTTGCTACCCTTGCCAGATCTTACAACGCCTGGATAAGTATTTTACATATCAGCTAACCACATACAGATTGCTATGTCAGTCGATGATGTGGCACGCAACCAATGGTTGACGCATGCAACGTCTGAGCAGGGGAATGCGCTCACGTTCAAATTAACTGGGAAATTGGAAACTCTAAAATTTGGGCATCTTTCTAGCGCTCCGACTTGAAAATCACTAACGTCATGTTTGACCACGTTTTTCCCCCCAAGTTCCCAGTTGTCTTGAAAGTACCATGTGACCATACTAATTGATGAGGGACTTATTTTACACCGGACAGAGGCCAGTCATGTCATCGGGCGAAAGCGGGGAGGGAGGAGTGCCCTTCTCAAATTGAACAGTAGGTTTCCAAGGCGGTTGTCAGAGCCAAAATCCATCTTGCGCCATCTTCTCCCACTACTGGCCACCCGCTCATCACCATATTTGGTAGTGAGTGGAAACGCCAATCAGATTTATACATCCAGTGAAATATAGGTATCATTGTTCTGTGATACAACATCTCTTCTCCATTCAATAAAATGTTTGAATTTTCTAATTACTTATCATTGGGAATGCAGATAAAGCGTTCACTTTTGCATAGGGAAACCGAATCTTACAAATTAGGTTACTACACATCCGTAATTAGGCCCTAAGTCACTTTTGTTTGGAGCCGACTTCGCCGCTGGACAGAGCCGGACACCTGACTCACGCCCGAGGGGGTTGCCCGGTATTGTGCCGAAACCCCCCCTTCAAGTGCATGTGGCTGTTCTAGCTTGTATGGCGCCCTGGGCGAGTATTTTTTCGACTAGTATTTTTGAAAGTGTAAGGATAATAATTTAGCCAGTTCTGAAATGTTTATTGCTTTCCAACATTTTACTCCCTCCATGTTTAATATTACACACATACATTTATTATTAATGTCGGTTGCCTGACCTGAAGTTGGTTCTATTGAAAGTATTTGACTCTGATGTGTACCACAGAAAGTATTTGACGCTAGCCACAAAATTAAGGAAATTAAAAGGAGGGGATTCTGGCAGGTGGTGAGATTTTCGGCACAACACCGGTTCCAAAAAGAATGCAATCAACTTTCAGATGGTGCAAGAGACCCCTATACGGGCGCCGGGCTACATTAACGAACCCTTCGATGTCTTAAGGTTGGTAAGAACGACGACATCACAAGCAGGAGTATTTCACAAACTTGGTATTAATTTAGGAATCAGAGAGGGGATTCGACTCAATACTTTTACCATAAATACATTTAAGAATATCACAACGAACAAAAACACACACCAATAACTAGACGAGGGGAAAGGCTAACAGCTCTTACCAGTTTCCTGAGACAGACAGTGCTCGGCACAGGCCAATAAAAATATAAGTTTCAAACAATGTGGCTTAAAACTCATGTTAACTTCCACAAAAGGATCCAACAACAATCTATTTGCGATGTATGAAGAGTGTTGAATGCCGACGGCGCGTTTGTTTGTGGATTCCTTCTGTCTGCATGACACTATCGAGGAAGTACCACATCCCGCCCTCACATAACAGGTGGGAAGAAAAAAAAACCTGTGTGGTGTCATGTGACCGTACGCACCTGTGTCCTCAGGCTGACTCGCTCTAGTAGGATCTCGCCCTCAGACATTGATCTAAGGTCAGTTTTGTGTTTTTACACTAAGGCTTCAAGTTGGAATTTGGGTTGGGGAAGGTATAAGACAGGGATCATGAACTAGATTCAGCCGCGCGCGGGCCGATTTTTTTCTTGAGTGGATGGTCGGGGGCTGGAAAATAATTACAACTAATTTGTAGACTGCAAATTGACCACAGGAAGCCCAAACAGATTTGACTAAAACATCATTTCAAACCTTGCTGACGTTTGTATAAGACCACATGTCTCTCAATTATGCGTGGAAATACTTGGTAACAGATTTCCCAAATTAAAATAACTTGGAGCTGATTTTCTGATGTTTGTATCAAAAAATATGTCCGACAATGAATATTTATTTATTTTTTGCTCAAAAAACATGGGGGACAAATTTGTCCAGCTGGCCACTAGTTGGGGAACCCTGGTATAAGCTGATCCTAGAGCTGTGCCAAGGGGCAACTTCAATACCACCTGCATAGGGCTAAGGAAAATTACATTTCAGCACTGCGTGGCAGTAGATTAGTAGGTAGGCTAGTAAATAGTGGGTTAACCTTTTAGTGGAAAAGAAAAGTGCATCAAGAATATTTCCTCACGGTTAAAGAATAACAAATAGATTATCCTCTGCCATTTTCTTCTCCTTCTTTATGTTCCCAGTTGCAACACATAACAAAGGTTTATGAGATGAATGAGAGAGGGGTGTGTGTTGCATAAGGTTCAGTGTCCTCAGGGCAGGCTCAGTGGAAGTTCCAAAGGTTTGGTCTTTTTGTTTGACTTAGTCACTAGCATCTCTGTTTGGCCAATAAAATGTGTGATTTAATGCAGAAGGCTAGTTGCTTGAGGACTCTCAGGTGCTTTTCTGCTCTGTTTGTCTTTCTTCAGGTGGAAAGGAGGAATGGAATGGATAGGATTGCTGGTGATTGGGGATGGTATGGGAGGACAGAGGAGAGAACAGGAAGTAACAATGTTATCTGACCTTTTGTCTTAAGATCATAATAGAAGAAAAAGTATTGTTTATTGTAGAACTAATTTGGTCAACTACCTAAAATTATCAACATGCATGAGTGTGTGTATATGTGTGTGTGTGTGCGTTAAAATGTATTACTTAATATTTCAGCAAATCGCAATGCCTCCGGCGTCCATTATTTGAAATCCTTCCTCCTAATAAACATTTAAAAAATGAAAGGATACTAAAGATGAAAGGATGCTTTATTAGAAATATTTACCATTGCTTTTTTGTAATGTCTTTATGGCACCTAAAACCATTAAAATTCAGCATATGTTTAATTTATTCAAACCAAATATGTTCTATTAGCAAGCTGAGTACTTGTTTGAACTATATACTGAACAAAAATATGCAACATGCAACAATTTCAAAAATGTTACTGAGTTAAGGTTCATATATGGAAATCAGTCAATTGAAATAAATTCATTAGGTCCTAATCTATGGATTTCACATGAACGGGCAGGGGTGCAGCCATGGGTGGGCCTGGGAGGGCATAGGCCCACCCACTGGGGAGCCAGGCCCAGCCAATCAGAATGAGTTTTTCCCTGAAAAAAGGGCTTTATTACAGACAGAAATACTCCTCAGTTTCATCAGTTGTCCGGGTGGCTGGTCTCAGACAATCCCTCAGGTGAAGAAGCCGGATGTGGAGATCCTGGGCTGGTGTGATTACACGTGGTCTGTGGTTGTGAGACAACGTTGGAGGCGGCATATGGTAGAGAAATGAACATTAAATTCTCTGGCAATAGCTCTGGTGGACATTCCTGCAGTCAGCACGCCAATTGCACGCTCCCTCAAAACTTCTGACATCTGTGACAAAATGGCACATTTTAGAGTGGCCTTTTATTGTCCCCAGCACAAGGTACCTGTGTAATGATCATGCTGTTTAATCAGTTTCTTGATATGCCACACCTGGCAGATGGATGGATTATCTTGGCAAAGGAGAAATGCTCACTAACAGGGATTTGTGCACAACATTTTAGGGAAATAAGCTTTTTGTGGGTATGGAACATTTCTGGGATCTTATTTCAGCTCATGAAACTTGGGACCAAAACTTTACATGTTGCGTTTATATTTTTGTTCAGTATAAGTAGCTACAAAGCACCACCCGCTGGATGTAATGTGAAATAAAATGGACTTGAAGTAAGTATGATTTAGACCAATAGGGGGCATCACAGCACAACTTACTCCAACTTAGCACCCCTAGGCTGTGTATTGGAGTTGTGTAATAGCTTTTCCATTTCTGCAAACACTATATATATTCACACAATTGGAAATTTACTGCAATAATGAGTCTGAGCTAAAGTTATTGTAGCGATATAATATATAGTGCATGGTATTTCTATGCAACATCGACAACATAGGCTATACATTTCACTTTGCTGAGTAAATATTTGTACATAAAAAAAATGGTAAATGTTAACAAAATGAACAGAAACAGGTCCTACACTACAGGCATGGACGTGAGCTCACTAAACCTGCGTATAAAAGCATTTCCTTGTATTGTCCACAGTGTTCTTTTAAGAAATGGTACAATACATGATTGAACAATAACCCCTTTGTTATTCCCTTATCACAAACCATCAAACTTCATAGACACTGCTTTGGGGACCATAAACCTACTTCAAGAATAGCAACTTCAACTTCCATGGGAAATGTATTTAAGATACAAATTTAAGATGTTATACATTATCATGCATTCCATTTTTATAAATGGAAATGTTCCTTTCCTCTCACCCTAATGTACCTTCTTGGTGGTTGGGTTCAGGTCAGAAACAGCTTTGATCCATATCAATCAGACCAGCAGCCTCTTGCACTGGTTTGGCCGGGGTAGGCCGTCCTTGTAAATAAGAATTTGTTCTTAACTGACTTGCCTAGTTAAATAAAAGGTTCAATTATTTTTTATTAAATATGTATCTTCTTCATATAGTTGGGCATAGCTAAACCAGGCCCAGGAGTCACAGGCTACAGATGAATGTCTGACTGAATTCAATGTACGAGCCAAATCCATTCTGTCTCCTCAGAAAAAACCTAGCTTGGTCCATGGCTATCTTTAAGACCATATATACACTGTCTGAAAAAGGGGAAATACACTGAGTATACAAAACATTAAGAACCCCTGCTCTTTCCATGACATTGACTGACCAGGTGAAAGCTATGATCCCTTATTAATGTCACGTGCTAAATCAACTTCAATCAGTGTAGTTGAAGGGGAGGAGACAGGTAAAGCCTTGAGACAATTAAAACATGGATTGTGTATGTGTGCCTTTCAGAGGAATGGGCAAGACAACAGATTGAAGTGCCTTTGAACAGGGTATGGTAGTAGGTGCCAGGTGCACCGGTTTGTGTTAGGAACTGCAATGCTGCTGGATTTTTCATACTCAACAGTTTCCTGTGTGTATCAAGAATAGTCCACCACTCAAAGGACATCCAGCCAACTTGACACAACTGTGGGAAGCTTTGGACTCGACACCTTGTAGAGTCCATGCCCCGATGAATTAAGGCTGTTCTAAATGCAAAAGGGTGGGATTGCAACTTAATATTAGGAAGGTGTTCCGAATGTTTGGTATACTCAGTGTACATACTAAATATATATTCTTCACTTCAGTCAATTAAATATATATTCTTCACTTTAGTAAATGAATCAGAAACAGCTCTCTGTATCTCCATCTATCAGACCAGGAGTTTCTTGTACTGGCTGCTGAGGCTGGCCTGGAAGGCATCCACCTTACTTATCCTGGTGCTGGTCCTGGAAGAACCAGAGGATGAGGCCAGATTCTTCCCTCCCTCTGCTGCCACCCGGCACCCCAGAGCCCCCGCAAGCTGCCTCTGGCACCGGGATGAGCCAAAGTAGTAGACCAGGGGGTCCAGGCAGCAGCTTATGCTCCCCACACACAGAGACACCAGGTAGGCCACGTGAGTGGCGTCCGGCTCCCCCGCCACCCGCCCACCAATCTGGAGGTAGTGAGCCAGGAGGATGGCGTTGGTGGGCGTGAAACAGATCACAAACACCACCAGCACGATGACCACCATCACCACTGCTCGTGCCTTCTGCCTTGAACGACCTAGATCAAATGCCAATAGAAAACGCTGTTATCCTCTTATGGGGAAGGTTGTTGTGCAGAAGACATGGAAAAGAGAATCAATACAAATAGACAACTTTTTAGACCAAAATCTTGGTCTGGGATAACCGCTCCTCTTAGTAAAACTGCATGATGACAGTGCTGCATATCATTTGTGAAGTGCATGAGTCTGGTTTCTGTTTACCTATGACGCCGCGTGGAGCCCTGTTGAGCACCTGCACCACCCGGGAGTAGCAGGTCACCGTGACGAACAGCGGCAGGAAGTAGAGGGTGCAGGAGAGAATGGGGAAGAAGAAGAGGTAGCGCCCCTCTAACAGCTTCAGGTCCTGGATGTCATGGCAGGTGGTTATGCCCAGTGGGTCGTAGTAGACCGTCTGCTGTGAGAGGACCAGGGGCAGCGAGCCGCCCACAGCCAGGACCCACATGGAGCTGCAGGCCAGGGCTGCGTTACATGGACTCCTCCAGGCCAGGGAGTTGATGGGGTAGGCCACGGCCAGCAGGCGGTCCACACTGATACAGGTCATAAGGAGGATGGAGGAGTACATGTTGCAGTAGAAGGCGGCGGTGACCAGGCGGCACATCCCCTCGCCGAAGCCCCAGTCGTTGCCACTGTAGTGGTAGACGATCTTGAAGGGCAACAGTAGGGTGAACAGGAGGTCAGCGGCCGCCAGGTTCAGCATGTAGATCACCGCCGGCTTCATGGGCCGGCTCCGTCGGGCAAAGGACAACATGGCAACAGTGTTGAGGGGCACGCTGATGAGGAAGACGACGCTGTAAAGCGTCGGGATGAAGATGGTGGACAGACGGCCTGTGAGGAAGTCGTTGGCCGTAACAGAGATAGCGTAAGACCAGACTCCTGTAACATTCCTGACCGAGCCCAGTTCCACCTGTCCCAGTCTGGACCCGTTAATAAACCCAACTCTCTGTCCTGGTGCAGATCCAATGTTAAGTCTGCCTCCGGGCCCATTTCTGTCTTCGTTTGGGTAGTAGTCCAGCAGGTCCAGATCTATATGCTCGTCTGTGACCAGGGGCCATTCCGTGACTAATCTCCTGGCAAAGGTCCTAACGATGGAGCTGCCTGAGTAGAAAAACAACATAGAGACGTGAGTCAGCCACACATGAGGATAGGTGTGGAGCACTGCAGTCTACATTGTAATACAATCATAGAGCCCAGTGGTGTGGAGAGCCTCAATCACTGTTTGGTTTTCTTTATAGGATTTCCTTGAAATGGGATGAGGCATGTCCTGATATGAGGGGATACAATGTTAATAAAATGCTGATCCTGTCAATAAAATGGCCAACTACTTAAATGTGTTCAAAAATAACACTTCTGGGGTCCTGACCATGGCAATTAATTTTAATGTGTTTTGATCCATCACAGCCTATGAATGAAAGGAATATCAGTAAAGTACACAATGTGTGAGAGAATGAATATAATTCATTATTTCTGGTTACAATAGTCTATAGGCCTATTCAAAATATACCATGACTTGGTAATTTATATTTAGGAATATGTATGCCTGACTGTCTATAAATGTTTGGAGACAATTTACAAACAAAAAAAAACGTGCATGATTTTGTTGGCTACATTTAGGCCTATGTTGTGATAATTCAGCGCTTAAAAATGAAGTCACCGACCTAGAAGAATGAGTTATCATTTGCAAAATAATATGTGTGGCCATGTATCAAGAGGGTCTACTAAGTGTCGCCTACACGTTGTTTGTATGAAATACTTTAAGTAAAAGTGACACAGTTTATGAGGAAACAAAACATTTCATCACACATAAGGGGAATTCTACTCACCGTTATAAACCGCGGACGACGCCGCATGCACGGCTGCCAGGATAAGAAAACGTTTATACAACATCCTCCCAGAACCGCAATGAAGTCCCGTAAAGATGAACAGGTTTACTAATAAAGCCTACAGCGCTCCTGCTAGACCTGGAAACGTTTTTGAAACTATGTTTGGTCTGTCTCCTCACTGTTGCTGTACTAAACTTTACTAAACTGTCGTTTTCAGACAGCTCACAGTCGCCTGTCCCACCATGACGCATATTATAGCATTTTTTTCAGCAGGGCGCGCGTTCATTTCTTCTGATGTCATCAGTTAGGATCAAGGATCGGAACGGAAGAATAATGCAGCTGCATGTCAAAGATTTCACGTTGGTCAATATTTAATGTTGAATGACATTTTTGACTGAATGGAGATCGATGCTGTTTTCTTGTTAGGATAATTGTTATTAAATAGACCTAGCCTATGGATTTTTGGAAAACAAAATGTACTTTTTTGACACTGATAGTCCCAGTTATTTCTTCCTAGACCCACAACATAAAGTTTGACCAGAGCAGACAATAACATTTTTCAACAATTTCATTAATTTCAAACACTGAGGTCATATGTGAAGATGGCTATTTTGTCAGTTTGATGTTTTTTAGTTTAGTATGTATGTGCTTGTTTTTGATAATATAAAGCTGCAGGGGCTCAACTTTGGATTTAGAAGTCGGGGGACATACAGTACCAGTCAAATAGTTTGGACACACCTACTCGTGGGTTATTCTTAATTTTTTACTATTTTCTACATTGTAGAATAATAATGAAGACATCAAAACTATGAAATAACACATGTGGAATCATCTAGTAACCGAAAAACTGTTAAACAAATCAAAATATATTTTATATTCTTAAAAGTAGCCACCCTTTGCCTTGAGGACAGCTTTGCATTCTCTCAATCAGCTTCGAGGTAGTCACCTGGAATGATTTCCCACATATGCGGAGCACTTGTTGGCTGCTTTTCCTTCACTCTGCAGTCCAACTCATCCCAAACCATCTCAATTGGGTTGAGGTTGGGTGATTGTAGAGGCCAGGTCATCTGATGCAGCACTCCTTCACTCTTCTTCTTGGTCAAATAGCCCTTACACAGCCTGGAGGTGTGTTTTGAAAAACAAATGATAGTCCCACTAAGCGCAAACCAGATGGGATGGCGTATCGCTGCAGAATGCTGTGGTAGCCATGCTGGTTAAGTGTGCCTTGAATTCTAAATAAATCACTGGCAGTGTCACCAGCAAAGCACCCCCACACCATCACACCTCCTCCTACATGCTCCAAGATGGGAACCACACGTGCAGTGATCATCTATTCACCTACTCTGCATCTCACAAAGACATGCTGGTTGGAACCAAAAATCTCAAATTTGGACTCATCACACCAAAGGACAGATTTCCACCGTTCTAATGTCCATTGCTCGTGTTTCCTGGCCCAAGCAAGTCTCTTCTTATTATTGGTGTCCTTTAGTAGTGGTTTCTTTACAGCAATTTAACCACGAAGGCCTGATTCACGCAGTCTCCTCTGAACAGTTGATGTTGAGATGTGTCTGTTACTTGAACTCTGCAAAGGACAATCTGAGGTGCAGTTCATTTCTGAGCCTGGTAACTCTAATGCACTTATCCTCTGCAGCAGGGGTAACTTTGGGTCTTCCTTTCCTGTAGCGGTCCTCATGAGAGACAGTTTCCTCATAGCACTTGATGGTTTTTGCGACTGCACTTGTTCATGTTTCTTTGCCCATGCAAATCGTATCCTTTAGTAGTGGTTTCTTTGCAGCAATTTGACCATGAAGGCCTGATTCACGCAGTCTCCTCTGAACAGTTGATGTTGAGATGTGTCTGTTACGTGAACTCTGAAGCATTTATTTGGGCTGTAATCTGAGGTACAGGTAACTCTAATGAAGTTATCCTCTGCAGCAGAGGTAACTCTGAGTCTTCCTTTCCTGTGGCGGTCCTGATGAGAGGCAGTTTCATCGTAGCGCTTGATGGTTTTTGCGACTATACTTGAAGAAACTTTCAAAGTTCTTGAAATGTTCTGCATTGACCTTCATGTCTTAAAGTAATGATGGACTGTCATTTCTCTTTGGTTATTTGAGCTGTTCTTGCCATAATATGAACTTGGTATTCTACCAAATAGGGCTATCTTCTGTATACCTTATCACAACACAACTGATTGGCTCAAACGCATTAAGAAGGAAAGACATTCAAAAAATCAACTTTTAACAAGGCACACCTGTGAATTGAAATGCATTCCAGATGACTACCTCATGAAGCTGGTTGAGAGAATGCCAAGAGTGTGCAAAGCTGTCAAGGCAAATGGTGGCTACTTTGAAGAATCTCAAATATAAAGTATATTTTGATCTGTTTCACACTTTTTTGGTTACATGATTCCATATGTGTTATTTAATATTTTTGATGTCTTCACTATTATTCTACAATGCAGAAAATAGTAAAATTAAGATAAACCCTTGAATGAGTAGGTGTGTCCAAACTTTTGACTGGTACTGTATGTATATATATTTATTTATTTATGTCAGATAAACACTCCAAACAGTCTACCTGACCGCTTGGAGGCATCCGCATGGTCTTGAAGCACACCGTTTCCTTGTTTGTATCACATTCCAATGATAAAACTGGGGGGGACAAAAATGCAATTTCCCCCAGTGAAAGTTGTGCCCCTGTAAGATGCATTTCCTCTATTTTGTGCAGATCTGATTTTGATAATGGTCGGCATCAGAATTTCCAGGAATTTCCCCATTTTTCAAGAGGGAGAGTGAGCAAGAGAGGATGTGTAAGAATGGCAAGGAATTTATTTCTGTAAGAGCAGATACAACAGTTGCAGCTGAGTCTCTGTGGTACAGCAGAGCACATTTATAATTAAGTGATAATGCCAGAGAAGCCGGTGTTTGGAGGATATATTGGCATGGGTGTTGTTAGGCCCCAAACACCGGCTTCGAGGGCATTACCACTTTTATACAATGGGTTACAAACATACTCAAATAATGATTGACATTTCAATTAGAAACATTTTTATTAATTTATTCATACTATCACAAGATATAGTCCCAACACAAATCTAGGGTTGCTACCCAAGCCGGCTGGTCGTTCATTCTATCGGTTCGGTTGCCAGAGCTGTGACCCAGTTGTTCAGTCTTTTTGTTCTCCATCTATGGACGCGACCCAGTCGTTCGTTCTAAATGTTCCATTGTCATACCGGCTGGCATCGTACTTATTCCTTGCTTGCTAGCTAGCCAACTACGACTAACTTAGCCACGTCAGCCAGAAAAACAGCAAAGTGGCTGCAGTTCCATTAGTTTAAGCTATTCTCTAGTGACATTTATTTTGAAAAATCCATAACAATGAACTAATGATGCACGATTTCACCTGGCATAGAAAATGTGCTCTTGTAATGAACACGATGGGAGACAGAGAGTTGGTTTGAAGCGCAGGGCACATCAGGTGTTTATTGTAAAGGACCAAAGGATGACGTCGGTAACTGGGTCCAGGGGTAAATTCCTGGAAACCCAGCACTCCGAATAGAAGTGTGTCACAAAACAAACAATATCTCACAATGATGGGGTGCAAAGAACTGAACTAAATAGTGTGTGATAATGACTTACAGGTGTGTGAACAGGTGATCAGAATTCAGATGATTAGGATCTGGAGAGTGAGCTGCATTCAGGGGATTTATGTGTTTGAGAGTGTGAGCTGGAAAGTGAGCTGCGTTCAGGGGATCTACGTGTTTGAGAGTGTGAGTTGGAAGCAGATGTTACAACTCTCTCGTCAGGACACTGTTATTCAGAGGAGCTAGCCAACAACACAACTAACACAATCACTTCCAACTGAAGCTAGAAAGACAGCCAACTAGCTGCACTTCGTTTCGTTTGACCTGTTTTCTATTGATAGTTCTTTGTATATATCCCAAAAATTATGCTGACTCATGATTTCGACTGGCTGAGAAAAGTTGACTGCCTGTCTGTCTCATCCCGACATGTTCATTACGATGGGACAGCTGGAGATCGAATTTGAAAATTGGAACAATGTTGCAAATGTAGGAGAGACAGAGAGCAAGGTTTAGACAAATCTCAACTGTTGAAAGCTAAATGTTAGTCTAAAAGAAATGTGAGATAATGTCTAGATGCTTTTTATAGTGGAGATCAAGTTTATAAATTGCCTGGCTGGGCTGATGAGACAGTGGATTGCGCAGTCAGATGGAACAGAGTAAATAGGCATTTTAACGTCAAAGATTTAGCCAATGGTAACTCTTGGAATAAACCCAGACTGGAATGCGGTTTTAACCAATCAGCATTCACCCACCCGTTGTATAACACTGAATAAATCACTGTGGGACAACACATTATTATATAATGTACTTCATAATGGAAGTTATAATCGGCTATACTTTTTACCAGTCAAAATGTCTCGGCTGTCACACCCTGATCTGTTTCACCTGTCTTGTGCTTCTCTCCACCCCTCTCCAGGTGTTCCCCATTTTCCCCTGTGCATTTATACCTGTGTTTTCTGTTTGTCTGTTGCCAGTTTGTCTTGTCAAGCTTACCAACAGTTTTCCCCGTACTCCTGTTTTTCACGCTAGTCTTGCCGGTTTTGACCGTTCTGCCTGGCGTTCTGTACCTTTCAGACTCTGCTCTGGATTACTGACCTCTGCCTGTCCTTGACCTGTCATTTGCCTGCCCCCTGTTTTTGTAATACACTTTTGTTACTTCGAACTGTCTGCATCTGGGTCTTATCCTGAGGTCTGATATCAGCTTGGTGTGAATCCTGTAAGAGGAATGTATTTGTACTGATGTTGACCTTGCTCAAGCATTTAAAAACCTCTCTGTTTTCCTGTCTATTCCCAGAGGCTGCTTTTCCCTGGGAAAGTAAACTGACCTTGCTGTTTAGAAACAGTCCCCCGAATGTTCTGTCTACCCATCCAGCTTCAGAACGTGTTCAGATTCAATCAATCATGAACACTGTTTCTAGATGATTGAACTAGTGAAAAACATGGTGTAAAATTAAAAGACCAAACAAAATTGGAATTCTCTGCACTTTTGATCTGTGATTAATGTGTAAAACTCTTCCTTAGCTCCAATAAGCAAAAACACCTCTGCCACCCTGATCCTCAACACAGGAGCCACCTAGGGGTGCATGCTCAGCTTCCTCCAACAGGATCTGAGACAGCTAATACCGCCCATGTGATCAGACTGCTGAACAGCTAACCCTAGTTCTCCCTGCACAGACCTGCACCTTAGAGGGTCTTCACACTTACACTTCAGAGAAGGCCCAAGGATTTAAGAACATGTATATTTTTAATTGAATTCAGTTTTAATTTCTATTTCATCTTTACAATAATTTTCTGATTTCCTCTTCAGTTTGTGTTGAAAAGAGAATGGTTAATAATGAAGAAAATAAATCCAATCAGGATTTTTTGTTAGTCTCTTGGTAGAAAAATCTAGCTCAGCCAGCCATTGGCTAGGCCTTAAGAAGCTGGAAAGAAAGCCTCTCCCGTTCAATGGCATTAGAGCAGAATTTGAGAGACAGTGGAATGAACCAATCACATTTTGACTTGCAATGGGTGGGACAATTAAGATTACGTATCAGACCTCAGGACAAGACCCAGATGCAGACAGTTTGAAATAAACGACAGGTTAAGGCAGGCAGAGTCCGTAAGGTACAGAATGTCAGGCAGGGTCAGGGCAGGCAGGGGTCAATAATCCAGGGCAGTGTCAAGAGGTACAGAACGGCTCAGGTCAGGCAGAATGGTAAAAGAAAACCAGGTGAACTATCCCCGGTATAAATGCACCAGGGATAATGGGGAAGATGGGTGTGACATCACGTCTTGCCTCTCTATTATGCGTGGGAATACTTGGGAACAGATTTCTTAAATTAAAATCACATGAGCTGATTCCTGGTGTTATTTTTACAGTCTTTAATGTCCAACAATGAAAATTTCACACAAAAAAAGAAAATGTCCTAGACCTAGACAAATCACTATTGAGAGCTCAAGAGAAAATAATTAGTGGTGCATGCACCGACAGAATCATTGCATTTTGGTACACCAGTAGTACATTCATTTCCAATGCTACATTTTCCTTGCAGCATTGAGTTGCAGAGGCAGTTGCAGTGCGTTCTGTGTGGTGCATACCTTGGAGTTATCGAATTTATGCCTCAAACTGTATGCGTAGACGGCTTGACAGAAATGGTAGCAGAAGGTGTAGGTTAAACTTTTGTTGCACATATATCCAGATGATGCTGCATACCATTTTGCGCAATGATGCTGTTGGTGTCATTTTGAGCAGAGACGCTGTTGGTGTGATTGAGGCGTGGTGCGATCGAGACACAAAATGGTGTGCAGCATCATCTGGAAATATGTGCAACAAAAGTTAAACTTTTACCTTCTGCTACCATTTTCAAGATTAACTTTCAAACTTTGTTTACAAATGATAATCATCTGTTGAGTAGTACTGTATTTTATTGCAACTCGCTTGCTGTTAGGAATCTCATTGAAAATAATGACTGTGAAACGTTGTTGCATTTATACTTAAGACCACCGGTTAGTGTGATAAATGTAATCAAATATCTTTGCAATGGGAAGTAATAGCTCGTTTGTTCATTTCATTGTGGAAATTAAATTGTTGTGCTTTTGAATTGTTATGATTACATGGGGCCTACTGGAGTGAATGAGCTGCTTATTCTTGAACTTGATGCTGTGTGTGACTGCTGTCGCCTGTCTATCAGCCTTGATCACACCGACAGTGTCATTGAGCAAAATGGTATGCAGCATCATCTAGATATGTGTGCAACAAAAGTTCAACATTCACCTTCTGCTACCATTTCTGTCAAGCCGTCTACGCATACAGTTTGACGTATGCGTTCTATAAATCCAACGTGTGCACCTCACAGAACACACTGCAACTGCCTCTACAACGCAATGCTGCAAGGCAAACGCAGCGTTTCATTGGAAATGAATGTACTTCTGGTGTACTAAAACGCAATGATGCTGTCGGTGTGATTGAGGCGTATGTGTTTGACCAAAATGGGCTCTGCTTCAGTTCCATGGAGTGCACAGGTATTACGATCACTGTCATTTCAGCACCATGAGCCTGCCACCTTTGATGTGACACTGTTGTTGTCGCTATTGGTGATCGGCTACCATAGGTTGTGGAAACAGTGCATTATTTTATGCTATGTGTCATGTTGTGTCCATGGTGGTTCTGTCTCTGTGTTTACCGCAGCCGAAGCGCGGCCAGGCCTGTTTGATTCATTCATAATGTCATCAAAAAGCATTGCTCCTCCTTCACTAGAACCAAATATTTTTTTTAACTAACCCTAGCTATTTAAGCCAAGTACGTTTTTTTATGATTTATTTTGTGAGTTGTGAATGGGCTAGCTTGCTCTATCTACGGGGGACAAGCTAGCTAGCTACCACCAAGTTAGCTAGCTACCTTCAAGATGAGGACGAGGACCATTTGTGCCCTACTGAATATGCATGATATTGTTCATTAGGAAACGCCCACTACTTAGTGCACTCGTCCTAAACAAAGTCATCTCTATAAACAATTAGGTATGTCAAGTGTACCAAACTTAGTACACTCCGTTTGTCACAGATTCTAGTTTTGGAAACAGAAAACTGTATGGAGAGCAAATGTTTAATCGATGAGAAAATTAGCAGAATGTCGGCCAAAATATATCTCGCTCAATCTTCTCCCACTGTCGGCCACTGGACTTCCTCATCACCATATTTGGTAGTACGTGGAAATGCCAACCGGATGCTTCACATTTATATATCCGGTTAAATATGTCTTGTTGTTCTATCTGTGCTAGAACTAGAATGGTCCCACTACAGAATATATAATGTTGGGCGCATTAAGTGAAGCTATGTTTTCTGTAACATTTATAGATTTTTTTAGTTTGGTACAACATATTGGAATATATTTGGTTCCTCTGAAGGCCTAGGTCCTATAGTCATAGTTTACCACTGGAGAGGACACTGCCTCTGGAGGACACTCGCCTGACAGTTACCCCCCTCTAAGCAGGGCAGTGTAAACAAAATTGTCTCATTGACCCAACACCCTTACGCTACAGTAAAACATGCAAGAACAGAGCAATGTTTTTGAAACAGCTGAAATGTACAGACATTTTCCTTATTTTTGATACTTGTTTTATTTCGTTTTTACCTGAAATTGTAGTAACAGCCTATTACATATAGGCCTAATGACTTCCATGAAATTGACTAAATAAAGCCAGGTTTGTTCTAATGTAGTGTAAGCGTAAGCGCTCTAATCTAGCTATGGTTCAGCTAAATGTCAGCATTCAGCTAACAGCCAGTATGTTGATGTGAGAAAGATGCAGACATTATTTTGTTTTATTTAGCTAGCTAGCTTGCTAACATTACTTTGCTGTGTAGCCTAGCTATATTATAATATGAATGGAAATGTATGATAACGTTATTGTACTTTTATATTTGAAATGGGAGAGGTCAATGTTCATTATTAATATGCTAACATTACTTGATCATGAAGCATGTTGTCTGTTAGCTAGCTAGCTAAGGAGTTAGCTGTGTATTGTCAGCTAATTTAATATTAATTGATGAGAAAAAGTTTCATTATTGTAATATGTTTTAGAAGAAAAGTTTATTGGATTGTTAAATAGTTTGTGCTTACTGGCTAGTAGGGTCTACTGTAAAAGTTATCATCAATTTGAGCTGGAGACCAAGAATGTTGCTTTGCCAGCCATAACGAAAGTTAAGGATTTAATGTGAATTAAAAAGTAGAAATCTCTTTCGGCACTCCGCTCCTCAGACTCTCCTTCATCTCTCGTAGTGGGAATAGAGAGACTATCTACAGAGACTATCTGTACCTAAAGGCCATGAAACACTGGCAACTATACTGAACAAAAATTAACGCACATGCAACAATTTCAATGATTTATTGAGTTACATAAAGAAATCAGTCAATTTATATAAATTTATTAGGCCATAATCTATTCATTTCACATGACTGGGCAGAAGCGCAGCCATGGGTGGGCCTGGGGGGGCATAGGCCCACCCACTGGGGAGTTAGGCCCAGTCAATTAGAATGAGTTTTCCCTACAAAAGGCTTTATTACAGTGTACAAAACTGCACATTTTAGAGTGGCCTTTTATTGTCTCCAGCACAAGGTGCACCTGTGTAATGATAATGCTGTTTAATCAGCTTCTTGATATGCCACTCCTGTCAGGTGGATGGATTATTTAGGCAAAGGAAAAATGTTCACTAACAGGGATGTAAACAAATTTGTGCACACATGTTGAGAGAAATAAGAATTTTGTGTGTATAGAACAATTCTGGGATCTTTAATTTCAGCGCTACAAGTTGCATTTATTGAAAATGAGCAACTTTTTATTATCTGGGGAATCTTGATCGGCAGCTCCACCTATTGGGCAATTTGTAGGAATCCTCCAATCAGAGCACAGATATTGGTCATGTGAACAGGCTGCTGTTCCAAAATATTTGGAAATATTCCAATCGATTAGTACGCTAACCGCAACCCATGCATGTTACGTCAATGGGACAAACAGGCTACATTTCGTTTCTCGTTTTATATTTATTTTTGTATGATTTACTAGTGGGCTAGCTTGATGAATACCATTAACACTTCCTAAAATCTAATTTTCCTTATGTCTGCGTTGTCATTGACTTGACTGGAAGTAGGTTGAGTGGATCCCCAGGGTAGGGGCAACACCTGTTTGTTGCTTGTTTGTTAGCTGATAAATTCCATACAGATGTGACAGTCAACAGGCAACATAAAGCTATGGGATATTCTTAAATAAATGGGGAAATTGAGTTTTCAGTTGATATACACTAAGTATACCAAACATTAGGAACACTTTCTTAATATTTAGTTGCACCCCCGCTTTTGCCCTTAGAACAGCCTCAATTTGTCTGGGCATAGACTTTACAAGGTATCAAAGCGTTCCACAGGGATGTTGGCCCATGTTGTCCTTTGGGTGGTGGACCATTCTTGATACACATGGAAAACTGTTGAGTGTGAAAAACCCAGCAGTGTGGCAGTTCTTGACACAAACCGGTGCGCCTGGCACCTACTACTGTACCCTGTTCAAAGGCAATGAAATATTTTGTCTTGCCCATTCACCCTCTGAATGGCACACATACACAATCCATGTCTCAATTGTCTCAAGGCTTAAAAGTCTTTATTTAACCTGTCTCCTCCCCTTCATCTACACTGATTGAAGTGGATTTAACAAGTGCCATCAATAAGGGATCATATCTTTCACATGGATTCGCCTGGTCAGTCAATATCATAGAGAAGGTGGTCTTAATGTTTCGTATACTCACTGTATAAAGAAGGAAGGAAATGGCTGCCGTTTTACGATCCCGTAACCAATTGTGCTATTGTGTATGTTTTTTCGCTTTATTTGTAACTTATTTTGTACATAATGTTTCTGGCACCGTGTCTTATGACCAAAAAGAGCTTCTAAATATCAGGACAGTGATTACTCACCTGGAGGAATACTTTTACTTCAGACACCCGACAAGGCCCTCATCCCCGTCATTCACAGGAGAAAGAGACGGAGGTATCGTGGACGAAGGTCCGTGTGCCTTGTAAGGATCCGTCGCAGAGAGCGTAATCTACCTTTACCATCGGTCCTATTAGCCAACGGACAATCAATCGATAATAAAATAGACGAACTACGATCACGTATATCCTACCAACGGGACATTAAAAATGGTAATATCTTATGTTTCACAGAGTCGTGGCTGAACGACGACATGAATAACATACAGCTGGCGGGTTTTAAGCTTTTGGGCAGGATAGAACAGCAGCCTCTGGCAAGACAAGGGGTGACGGTCTATGTATATTTGTAAACAACAGCTGGTTCATGAAATCTAAGGAAGTCTCAAGGTTTTGCTCGCCTGAGGTAGAGTATCTCACCATAAGCTGTAGATACAACTATTTACTTAGAGAGTTTTCCTCTGTATTTTTCGTAGCTGTCTATTTACCCACACAAACCGATGCTGGCACTAAGACCGCACTCAATGAGCTGTATATGCCCATAAGCAAACAGAAAAACGCTCATCCAGAGGCGGCGCTCCTAGTGGCTGGGGACTTTAATGCAGGGAAACTTAAATCCTTTTCACCTAATTTCTACCAACATGTTAAATATGCAACAAGAGGGGGAAAAACTGTAGACCAACTTTACTCCACACACAGAAACGCGTACAAATCTCTCCCTCGCCTTCCATTTGGCAAATCTGATCATAATTCTATCCTCCTGATTCCTGCTTACAGGCAAAAACTAAAGTAGGAAGCACCAGTGACTCGGTCAATAACAAAGTGGTCAGATGAAGCACATGCTAAGCTACAGGACTGTTTTGCTAGCACAGATCGGAATATGTTCCGGGATTCTTCCGAAAGCATTGAGGAGTACACCACATCAGTCACTGGCTTCATCAGTAAGTGCATCGATGACATCGTCCCCACAGTGACTGTACGTACATACCCCAACCAGAAGCCATGGATTACAGGTAACATCTGCACTGAGCTAAAGGGTAGAGCTGCCGCTTTCAAGGAGCAGGACTTTAACCAGGAAGCTGATAAGAAATCCCGCTATGCCCTCCTACGAACCATCAAACAGGAAAATCGTCAATACAGGACTAAGATTGAATCGTACTACACCGGCTCTGACGCTCATCAGATGTGGCAGGGCTTGCAAACTTTTACAGACTACAACGGGGAGCACAGCCACGAGCTGCCCAGTGCCATGAGCCTACCAGATGAGCTAAATTACGTCTATACTCACTTCGAGGCAAGTAACACTGAAGCATGCATGACAGCATCAGCTGTTCCGGAAGACTGATCACGCTCTCCATAGCCGATGTGAGTAAGACCTTTAAACAGGTCAACATTCACAAGGCCGCAGGGCCAGACGGACTACCAGGACGTGTACTCCGAGCATGCGCTGACCAACTGGCAAGTGTCTTCACTGACATTTTCAACCTGTCCCTGACTGAGTCTGTAATACCAACATGTTTCAAGCAGACCACCACAGTCCGTGTGACCAAGAACACTAAGGTAACCTGCTTAAATGACTACTGACCAGTAGCACTCACGTCTGTAGCCATGAAGTGCTTTGAAAGGCTGGACATGGCTCACATCAACGCCATTATCCCAGAAACCCTAGACCCACTCCAATTTGCATACTGCCCGAACAGATCCACAGCTGATGCAATCTCTATTGCACTCCACACTGCCCTTTCCCACCTGGACAAAGGAACACCTATGTGAGAATGCTATTCATTGACTACAGCTCAGCGTTCAACACCATAGTGCCCTCAAAACTCATCAATAAGCTAAGGACCCTGGGACTAAACACCTCCCTCTGCAACTGGATCCTGGAATTCCTCACGGGCCGCCCCCCAGGTGGTAAGAGTACTGTAGGTAACAGCACATCCGCCACGCTGATCCTCAACACAGGGGCCCCTCAGGGGTGCGTGCTCAGTCCCCTCCTGTACTCCCTGTTCACTCATGACTGCATGGCCAAGCACGACTCCAACACCATCATCAAGTTTGCTGATGACACAACAGTGGTAGGCCTCATCACCAACAACGATGATCGAGACAATGGAGATGATTGTGGACTACAGGAAAAGGAGAACCGAGCATGCCCCCATTCTCATCGATGGGGCTGCAGTGGAGCAGGTTGAGAGCTTCAAGTTCCTTGGTGTCCACATCACCAACAAACTATCATGGTCCAAACACCCTAAGACAGTCATGAAGATGGCAGGACAAAGCCTATTCTCCCTCAGGAGACTGAAAAGATTTGGCATGGGTCCTCAGATCCTCAAAAGGTTATACAGCCGCACCATCGAGAGCATCCTGACTGGTTGCATCACTGCCTGGTATAACAACTGCTCGGCCTCCGACCACAAGGCACTACAGAGGGTATTGCGTGGGGCCAAGCTTCCTGCCATCCAGGACCTGTATACCAGGCGGTGTCAGAGGAAGGCCCTAAACATTTTCAAAGACTCCTGCCACCCTAGTTATAGACTGTTCTCTCTGCTACTGCACAGCAAGCGGTACTGGAGCACCAAGTCTAGGTCCAAAAGGCTTCTTAACAGATTCTACCCCCAAGCCGTAAGACTCCTGAACAGCTAATCAAATGGCTACCCAGACCCATCTTTTATGCTGCTGCTACTCTCTGTTTATTATCTATGCATAGTCACTTTAACTCTACCTAAATGTACATATTACCTCAATTACCTCGACTAACCGGTGCCCCCACACATTGACTCTGTACCGGTACCCCCTGTATATAGCCTCACTATTGTTATTTTACTGCTGCTGTTTAATTATTTTTTACTTTTATTTTCAATTTTTTACTTAAGGGCTTGTAAGTAACTCGGCGCATGTGACAAATAAAGTTTGATTTGATTCATATGAAATCTATTATTCATGTCCATGTTGCTCATTGCTCATCATTGCTCCAGTGTCTCATACCCCACTCTGTTGCCAGCAACATTGCTCGGCAATATTGCCCTACAAAATTGCCAATGTATGATGTTCTGACTACCCACACAACCAACATTTACACACAACCACTCATAAACACACACACACACACACACACACACACACACACACACACACACACACACACACACACACACACACACACACACACACACACACACACACACACACACACACACACACACACACACACACAGACAGTCAATGCTGCTGTTCTATTATATACTATTTTTTCAACTGCGTGACCAAGGTCACTGCTCACTTTATATTGTAAATACAGTGTTGCTTAATACAGTCCATTATTATGCATACTACCGCTCTTATTACTTCTATTACTTGCTATGTTTTACTCTTCTTATTAATGTTATTGTTTTTATTGTTACTGCGTTGTTGAGGGAGCTAGCACATTTCCTCTTATACCTGCTGTAAACTGTGTATGTGACGAATACATCTTTATTTGAGATGCTGTATCTGACGGCGCTGCAGCACACCCTGCACTGGATATGACTAAATTCTCCTTGTAGGGTAACATAAGCCTCCACTCTATCCATAGGTCAGAGTCCACTCTCTATCCAGTCCATCTAATCCACATCCACAGATGACTTCATTGATTATATCAGAGTTAATAAGTGACTAAGTCACTTGCGTAACTTTTACTTAGACACTGGTTAGTGGTTACCCTGTTGTTGTTTATAGAAGTCTATTCGGCTTTGGAGGCGTGGCAAGGCTATTTTCCAATATCCATAGTAGACCTACTGGCTCTTAAAATGGAGCAATGTACTGGGGATGCCTTAAAGTGGTATGCTAGTACAGTACATTGGAACCTAGCCTTTGATTATGAAGTACCACAACTCTCTCTTTCGCCTTCCTTCAAAAAAAATTGGGGGGAAAGTTGCTTAACAGTCTGACCGTGAAGGCTTGAGTCCACTACTGAAGTAGCTGTGTAAGGATAAGCCTTAACCTTGACCTTTCTCTACGTAATATACAAAGATGTCTCATATGGCTCCCGTGTGGCTTAGTTGGTAGAGCATGGCGCTAGCAACTCCAGGGTTGTGGGTTCGAGTCCCTTGGGGACCAGTATAAAAGTGAATGCACTCTGGATAAGAATGTCTGATGTTGTCTCAGTGTGACAAAGCCGTGCCAATCTTATTTTCGCTGTGGTGTTACTGAAAGTCTCGTTGTCAACTTCAGTCTGAAGGATTAAACAGAATGTAAGCAAATTATTATTTCTCAGCATAGTATGGAAATAACAAAAATGCTGTTTGAGGGCAACTGGCCAGAAATGCCCAACAATGTTGAAATATTTTACTTCTTATGGTCATTATCTGTGGCATACACAAAATAGTTGTCCTATTTTTTTTATTTATCAAACCATTCCCAGCCACACAAGGCAAGAAAATAATCAAGCAGTGTTTGTAATGAAGTCACTGTACGAGAACGAAACTGTGACCCTAGACACACTACCAGGAATCTGGTTTGCAATTAACTCATAGTGATGGCTTATAATTGAGTAACAGTAGGTGGGTTCTGCCTTCTAGTTTGGTTAAGGATTCTCAGATCTGACATGTTCATGATAACTGCCACCACTGCTGGGAAAAGTTAGTAGGAGACAGACAGTTGCAAAGTAAACATGTAAGAAAAACATGGTTCTTTACGGAAGAGGCTGGATAGTCAAACTTTGACCTACAGCAGCACCAGGGTCCATCTGGTGTTATCTGTTAATGTCCTTCCTGTCTAGAGAGGCAGATTAAATATGATGCTATTGTGTCCAGACAGAGCTTTCTGCACTGTCTCTCTGTGTGTGTGTGTGTGTGTGTGTGTGTGTGTGTGTGTGTGTGTGTGTGTGTGTGTGTGTGTGTGTGTGTGTGTGTGTGTGTGTGTGTGTGTGTGTGTGTGTGTGTGTGTGTGTGTGTGTGTGTGTGTGTGTGTGTGTGTGTGTGTGTGTGTGTGTGTGCGTGCGTGCGTGCGTTTAGGGTGCTGTCTTTGTTTCATGGGTCTGGGTTTCCGCTATTTCCCGGAGATCACATGACATGTTCCAGCTAGAGACAGGAAATGAGGTGTAAAGGCCAGTTCAACCAATCCTAAAATGTTGCTGAAGTTACAGTACTGAACAACTACTGTCTGTCTGCACTGCATCGGGCCTGAGTTGTTTACAGCAATCTGACCTGAACACTCCTCTAATGATAGAGGAAGGCAGATATTCACAAAGATGGCTATCCAGAATTAGAGAGAGAGAAAGTGTCACAACCTGATCTGTTTCACCTGTCCTTGTGATTGTCTCCATCCCTCCAGGTGTTGCTTATTTTCCCCAGTGTATTTATCCCTGTGTTTCCTGTCTCTCTGTGGCAGTTCGTCTTGTATGTTTATCAAGTCAACCAGCGTGTTTTTTTCCCTGTACTCCTTTTTCTATTCTCTTTTGCTAGTCCTCCCAGGTTTTGACCCTTGCCTGTTTTCTGGACTCCATTCCCCCCTGCCTGACTATTCTGCCTGCCTGCCCTTCGGTACTTACTGGACTCAAAACTGGTTTTGACTTTTTGCCTGTACATGACCATTCTCCTGCCTACCCCTTTTTGAATGAGTAAACATCTAAGACTCCAACCATCTGCCTCCTGTGTCTGCATCTGGGTCTCGCCTTGTGCCCTTATAGAAAGACATATGTTCAAGAAATCCTTGTACAATTGTACAATTTATAGTGAAATCATTGAAATATTAAGACTTTACAAACTCCAAAAAAACTGAAATAACAGAGACATGTTTAAGCAGTTTCCTGCATCAGTACTTTAATGTTGCAAGTAAATCATCAGTGAATCCTCATCTATCAGATCATGTTGAGCTAGGCCTGGCTGTATGGGGGACTATTCATGGGTGCTGTGTGAGGGCTGAGGGAAAGGTTATATGTGTGTGTGTGGGGCGATGGAATAGGAGTGTGTGTGGGAGGGAGAGGGGAAGCATGGATCATTTACCCTGGGGCAGTGAGAAGGCCGTAAAAACACAGAACCACACTCCCTGGGTTCAAACAAGAACACACACACTCACTCACATTAATACTACAGTAGCAGTGCACACTCACTCACATTAATACTACAGTAGCAGTGCACACTCACTCACATTAATACTACAGTAGCAGTACACACTCTCTCACATTAATACTACAGTAGCAGTGCACACTCTCTCACATTAATACTACAGTAGCAGTGCACACTCTCTCACATTAATACTACAGTAGTAGTACACACTCTCTCACATTAATACTACAGTAGCAGTGCACACTCACTCACATTAATACTACAGTAGCAGTGCACACTCTCTCACATTAATACTACAGTAGCAGTGCACACTCTCTCACATTCATACTACAGTAGCAGTGCACACTCTCTCACATTAATACTACAGTAGCAGTGCATACTCACTCACATTAATACTACAGTAGCAGTGCACACTCTCTCACATTAATACTACAGTAGCAGTGCACACTCTCTCACATTAATACTACAGTAGCAGTGCACACTCTCTCACATTAATACTACAGTAGCAGTGCACACTCTCTCACATTCAAACGCCTCATGCTTTACTCATTAGGGAAACATTAGGATTTTCATTGAGGTGGAACTGTCCCCAAAAATGTGTTGCATTTATCACAGTAAAGTTATATATTCAGTTTGTGGGTTTTAGTTTGAGTGTGGTGCTTGCATGTGTGTGTTACGTCATATTCTGTTCTTTCCACTGAAGGTGCAGCTAGACTTCAAAACAGTACCCTGTGTTTGGGTCACATTGCTCAGAAGACCACTGACTGGTTCAACACTAACACCAGCTCATTCTTGCTACGGGAGACGGCAGGAAACTGGCCATGACAACACAGAGCACAGGGGTTAACTCTATGGCACGAGGCCAGCGCTGCGTTCCATTCCAGAAAGCGGTTCCCTATAGATAGTTCCCTCGGTTCTGTCCTTGTTCACTGCCCTCTACAGAGCTCAGACACTTGGACAGCTGTGATAGAACCTGTTTCTGCACTAATGCTGTCACGTATCCCAGAGGGCTTAGCTCCCTGGCATACTTTAGTTGGCTAGGGATCATTCCAGGGGATAACTCTCCTGGCTTGAGACGCAGCCCAGATATAAATACGTTTATATAACAGGCACGTAATGACCAGCTAGACTACCAGGAATGGGGTAGCACTGGGAAAACGTCCAAATTGACCAATTATGTCTGCCACTGAAAGAGACACAGTGCTGACCAACATGGATGGTGCATCATTGAAACAGCTATCAGTTTGTAGTCAGCCTTAATAAAAAGCCAATTGGGCAACACTGCCCTCTGTTGGAGATACTTAGCTCTGTCCTTAAAATCAAGCCAGGCCAAACCCAGTCATATCTCTACGAAAACGCAGTCCAATTAATATACAGATGAATGCAATAGACACTCATAAACCTCAGTGAACGTATCAATGCATTGATGATGTGAATAGCAATGCTACATAATCCATGCCATGTTGTGTAATAACATAAAACCGTAAATCAACATCAGATAACTGACTAAGTGGTAAATAGCAAAACTCCCCAGTCAATAGTAATATACAGACTAGCAGAATGTCATCAGGACCAGAGAGGCTGTAATACAATCTGATCTGATGGACCTTAGTGGTCAAATGAGGAAGGCAGAGACAAGAGAACCTGTGGATCCTTCTGCTTAATCCTTGTTGATTACTTACTTCGGGTTCGTATTACAGAACGTACCAGGCCAGGTGCGCCCAGCACTGCTGTAACATAACATCATACGTTATATTGTATTATGAGAGCGCTAAAAGCATTCATGTTTTTAACGCGTGGCACCATCATGGGTGTTAAAAACATGTGTGTTGTTAATGACTAGCCCTTGTCGGGGTAGGTTCCTTGTTCCTTGTCAATCATTGGCTTATTGTTGAAATCAGCAATCAGACAATATCTGCAGCAAAACATGTGAACCTTAAGGTCCTCTTAATCAATAATGGGGAGGGTCTTTGGGACTCACCCCCTACACCCTCTATTGTCAGGGAAACGCCAAGAGTCACTGTAGTCCTCCAATTATACAGTATATCAATTACACCACCATGTCCTACAGTATTCACCCAATCCAGTCATATATCAATTACACCCCCATGTCCTACAGTATTCACCCAATCCAGTCATATATCAATTACACCACCATGTCCTACAGTATTCACCCAATCCAGTCATATATCAATTACACCCCCATGTCCTACAGTATTCACCCAATCCAGTCATATATCAATTACACCACCATGTCCTACAGTATTCACCCAAAATATTGTATTTATTAACTGTCTGTAACATGTGAGAATCATTCGTCTCAGAAATGTCTATAGAACAGCGTGGTTTGGGTCTCTCTGGTAGGGTCATTCAGACATGATTAGAATAGACTCATCTCTTTCCTGTCAGCTAGCATCCTGTGCGTCAGAGGCACAGGAACAACAAGACGTGCCACAGGGTCACACCTGGGAGCTGCTGGGGCCTGATGGAAACTCACAGTGAAATAACAAAAATGCAAAAAAAAAAAAAAAAATACAACACTTTAGATCAGTGGGCTTATTCTAGACTTCTATTTTGGTGATCTGTAAAAACATTATTGGTTTTGTCTAATTGCCTCCTATAGTTAGAGCAGGGGGCTTTTTGTTAGCAAAACGCTTTGTTCTGTAGGCAACAGTTCCCTCAGAAGATATGTGAAGATGACGTGTAAAGATATGTACAAATATGAGTAGAAAGGCTCTTGTTCAGACTGGCTTATCAGCTTCAGACAGGCATTTCCTTCCTCGCTCTGCAGTCCCATGCGCTGGCTGAAAAAGTCACTGAAGGGCCTCACTGACAAACAGGAAACATAGACAGAAATGTGTGTCATTTTACCACGTCATATATTTCACTGTATATGATTCAGTATTAGGAGTATTGTTACTAAGATAAGATCATACATCAAATGGAAGTTTACTAGAGTGTTACCCTCTGTTTGACTAAATAGCTCAAGTGACTTGATCAGTACGCCAATAGAGTAGTTCTCTTAACTTCTTATGACTGGGAGCAGTATTGAGTAGCTTGGATGAAAAAGGTGCCCAGAGTAAACTGCCTGCTACTCAGTCCCAGAAGCTAAGATATGTATATTATTAGTAGATTTGGATAGAAAACACTCGGAAGTTTCTAAAAAAATTGAATGATGTCTGTGAGTATAACAGAACTCATATGGCAGGCAAAAACCTGAGAAAAAATCCAACCAGGAAGTGGGAAATCTGAGGTTTGTAGGTTTGCCCATCCAATATACAGTGTCTTTGGGGTCATATTGCACTTCCACTAGATGTCAACAGTCTTTAGTACCTTGTTTGATGCTTCTACTGTGAAGAATGAGGGAAGAAGAGCTCTATGAGTCAGGTGTCTGGCATGAGCTGGTCACGCGCGCTCCCGTGAGTGCGACCTGCGTTCCATCGCATTTCTGAAGACAAAGGAATTCTCCGGTTGAAACAGTATTAAGATTTATGTTAAAAACATCCTAAATATTGATTCTATACATCGTTTGACATGTTTCTACGAACTGTAATGGAATGTTTTAACTTTTCGTCTGACCTGCGCATCATCAATTTGGATTTTGGAACTAAACACGCGAACAAAAAGGAGGTATTTGGACATAATTTATGGACGTTATCGAACAAAACAAACATTTATTGTGGAACTGGGATTCCTGGGAGTGCATTCTGATGAAGATCATCAAAGGTAAGTGAATATTTATAATGCTATTTCTGACTTCTGTTGACTCCACAACATGGCAGATATCTGTATGGCTTGTTTGGGCTCTGAGCGCTGTACTCAGATTATAGCATGGTGTGCTTTTTCCGTAAAGTTTTTTTGAAATCTGACACAGCGGTTGCATTAAGGAGAAGTTTATCTAAAGTTCGATGTATAATACTTGTATCTTTTATCAATGTTTATTATGAGTATTTATGTAAATTGATGTGGCTCTCTGCAAAATCACCGGATGTTTTGGAGGCAAAACATTACTGAACATAACGCGCCAATGTAAACTAAGATTTTTGGATATAAATATGAACTTTATCGAACAAAACATACATGTATTGTGTAACATGAAGTCCTATGAGTGTCATCTGATCAAGATCATCAAAGGTTAGTGATTCATTTTATCTCTATTTCTGCTTTTTGTGACTCCTCTCTTTGGCTGGAAAAATGGCTGTGTTTTTCTGTGACTAGGTACTGACCTAACATAATCGTTTGGTATGCTTTCGTCGTAACGCCTTTTTGAAATCGGACACTGTGGCTGGATTTTCAACAAGTTTATCTTTAAAATGGTGTAAAATACTTGTATGTTTGAGGAATTTTAATTATGAGATTTCTGTTTGAATTTGGCGCCCTGCACTTTCATTGGCTGTTGTCAAGTCCATCCCGTTAATGGGATCTCAGCCATAAGAAGTTTTAACCACCATTTAAAAAAAAATCTGATCTATTCAAAAAAAGTGTCATAGTCCTGCTCCTTTAGCAGGTGTAAACGTCATTCCCATCAATAAAGCTTCACTGAGGGGTTGGCATAACTCCAGGCAAAATAATGTTTTCCAAACGACACATGACAGGGATTGACTGGTTACCACTAAAGGGTGGTGTTTGCTTATTGTGGATGTTGCGAGACTAGTTCTTCAGCAGCAGAAACTTAATAGCCCAAATATGTTTGAAGTACTCTACTGCAATGAAAGTATAAGACAGCATTGCTTGCTGTTTGGGGTTTTAGGCTGGGTTTCTGTACAGCACTTTGAGATATCAGCTGATGTAAGAAGGGCTATATAAATACATTTGATTTGATGATGATTTGAAGTACAGTGCCAGTCAAAAGTTTGGACATACCTACTAATTCAAGGGTGTATCTTTATTTTTACAATTTTCTACATTGTAGAATAATAGTGAAGACATCAATACTATGAAATAACACATATGGAATCATGTAGTAACCAAAAAAGTGTTAAACAAATCAAAATCTATTTCATATTTGAGATTCTTCAACGTCGCCACCATTTGCCTTGATGACAGCTTTGCACACTCTAGGCATTCTCTCAACCAGCTTCATGAGGTAGTCACCTGGAATGCAATTAAATTAACAGGTGTGCCTTGTTAAAAGTTAATTTCTGGAATTTCTTTCCTTCTTAAAGCGTTTGAGCCAATCAGTTGTGTTATGACAAGGTATTGGTGGTATACAGAACATACCCCTAATTCGGTAAAAGACCAAGTCCATATTATGGCAAGAACAGCTCAAATAAGCAAAGGGAAACAACAGTCCATCATTACTTTAAGACATGAAGGTCAGTCAATCCGGAACATTTCAAGAACTTTGAAGGTTTCTTCAAGTGCAGTCACAAAAACCATCAAGCTTTATGATGACACTGGCACTCATGAGGACCGCCACAGGAAAGGAAGACCCAGAGTTACCTCTGCTGCAGAGGATAAGTTCATTAGTTACCAGCCTCAGAAATTGCAGCCCAAATAAATGCTTCACAGAGTTCAAGTAACAGACACATCTCAACATCAACTGTTCAGAGGAGACTGCGGGAATCAGTCCTTCATGGTCGAATTGCTGCAAAGAAACCATTACTAAAGGACACCAAAAAGAAAAAGATACTTTCTTGGGCCAAGAAACAAGAGCAATGGACATTAGAACGGTGGAAATCTGTCCTTTGGTGTGATGAGTGATGAGCAACGAACCGCCCTTGCTGTCTCTGCCTGGCCAGTTCCGCTCTCTCCACTGGGATTCTCTGCCTCTAACCCTATTACAGGGGCTGAGTCACTGGCTTACTGGTGCTCTTCCATGCCGTCCCTAGGAGGGGTGCGTCACTTGAGTGGGTTGAGTCACTGACGTAATCTTCCTGTCTGGGTTGGCGCCCCCCCTTGGGTTGTGCCGTGGCGAAGATCTTTGTGGGCTATACTCGGCCTTGTCTCAGGATGGTAAGTTGGTGGTTGAAGATATCCTTCTAGTGGTGTGGGGGCTGTGCTTTGGCAAAGTGGGTGGGGTTATATCCTGCCTGTTTGGCCCTGTCCGGGAGTATCATTGGATGGGGCCACAGTGTCTCCTGACCCCTACTGTCTCAGCCTCCAGTATTTATGCTGCAGTAGTTTATGTGTTGGGGGGCTAGGGTCAGTCTGTTATATCTGGAGTATTTCTCCTGTCTTATCCAGTGTCCTGTGTGAATTTAAGTATGCTCTCTCTAATGATCTATTTCTCTCTTTCTTTCTTTCTTTCTCTCTCTCGGAGGACCTGGGCCCTAGGACCATGCCTCAGGACTACATGGCATGATGACTCCTTGCTGTCCCCAGTCCACCTGGCCGTGCTGCTGCTCCAGTTTTAACTGTTCTGCCTGCGGCTATGGAACCCTGACCTGTTCACCGGACGTGCTACCTGTCCCAGACCTGCTGTTTTCAACTCTCTAGAGACAGGAGGAGTGGTAGAGATACTCTTAATGATCGGCTATGAAAAGCCAACTGACATTTACTCCTGAGGTGCTGACTTGTTGCAACCTCGACAACTACTGTGATCATTATTATTTGACCCTGCTGGTCATTTATGAACATTTGAACATCTTGGCCATGTTCTGTTATAATCTCCACCCGGCACAGCCAGAAGAGAACTGGCCACCCCTCATAGCCTGGTTCCTCTCTAGGTTTCTTCCTACGTTTTGGCCTTTCTAGGGAGTTTTTCCTAGCCACCGTGCTTCTTCACCTGTATTGCTTGCTGTTTGGGGTTTTAGGCTGGGTTTCTGTACAGCACTTTGAGATATCAGCTGATGTAAGAAGGGCTATATAAATCAATGTGATTTGATTTGATGAGTCCAAATTTGAGATTTTTGCTTCCAACCGCCGTGTCTTTGTGAGACGCAGAGTAGGTGAACATATGATTTCCGCATGTGTGGTTCACACCGTGAAGCATGGAGGAGGAGGTGTAATGGTGTGGGGGTGCTTTGCTGGTGACACTGTCTCTGATTTATTTAGAATTCAAGGCACACTTAACCAGCATGGCTACCACAGCATTCTGCAGCGATACGCCATCCCATCTGGTTTGCGCTTATTAAGACTATAATTTATTTTTCAACAGGACAATGACCCAATACACCTCCAGGCTGTGTAAGGGCTATTTGACCAAGAAGAAGAGTGATGGAGTGCTGCATCAGATGACCTGGCCTCCACAATCATTCGACCTCAACCCAATTGAGATGGTTTGGGATGAGTTGGACCGCAGAGTGAAGGAAAAGCAGCGAACAAGTTCTCAGTATATGTGGAAATTCTGACTGTTGGAAAAGCATTCCAGGTGAAGCTGGTTGAGAGAATGCCAAGAGTGTGCAAAGCTGTCATGAAGGCAAAGGGTGGCTACTTTGAAGAATCTAAATATAAATTATATTTTGACTTGTTTAACACTTTTTCAGTTACTACATGATTCCATATGTGTTATTTCATAGTTATGATTTTTTTTTCTGACTATTATTTTACAATGTAGAGAATAGTAAGAATAAAGAAAAACCCTTGAATGAGTAGATATATCCAAACTTTTGACTGGTACTGTATGTTAGAAATACAATGTCTTCAAAAGAGCTCTCTAGGCTCAAACAGGTAGTGGCTAGTTTTTTTGTGTGCTGCCAGGATGACATAGCTTAGCCAAATACTTTTCTACAGCCTATTGCTCCGCCTTCCTCTCTCTGGTTTAACTCACTGAGAAAATCTTGAGAGAAGTACAGAGAGACTTCTTGACAGAGATGTGACCTACCCGGACATCAAGAGAGATCTGCCTATATTGTTGATAGCTGAAGTTTATTATTTCAAAGGACTATTCAGACAAACTCTGGCAATGGGGAAACTTTTGCTATTTTTATTGGTTTCTTTTCTTTTGCTGGATGTGACATTTCAATCCAAAGGTAAAGACAACCACATATTATTGATAACATTTGATCAAAAAGTAATCATTCTTTGAAGACTTCGAAACTAAAATGCTAATCTAGTAATTTAGGAAATGTTTAGTGCAGATGTTTGTTCACTTTTTTTTTTGCCAACTGTGGGATTTATCAAGTTTGATTTATAAGGATTTTTTTGTAGAATTGAATGAATGTTTAGCGCTATGAAATCCTTTTTTTGTTGCAGTAACTTGCATATCTTTACACAGTAGTTATGTGAATGACTAAAGCATTGTGTAAGATTTGATGAATCTACCTTGTACAGATAGAGGTTTCTCTATCTCTCCTGACGTGTTCCAGCATGTTACAGTGAATACCACAACTTTGACTAACAGCTGAGGCCATTCATAGCAGCTCTTCTCGTTTCCATAGTTATTAAACTAAGTCATTACATGTCAAAATACCTTAACTTTACTAAATTGACTGTATGCTTTAGGATATTAGAAAACCAAATGCATAGTGTTTTGTTTCCTGCATATTTCTCTCTTTCAATTATTTACTGTCACTTGTTATGTATCCCTAAGGAAATGAACACCGTTAACCAAATAAATGAATACATACGTGAAAAGCAAACAACAAAAGCTGTTTTGAATAGCCTGTAGTTTCAGTGTGAGTTGTTATGGTACCAAATCCTAATGTCTCCCCCCCTTTATGTACTTCCCCAGGGAAAAGGGCCAAGAAATCCAAGCGGAACATCACTCAAATTCCCAGAACATTTAAAGGAAAAATCATCCAGTTAAAGCCTGTCTCTCTCCCTAATGCCAGCCAACAGACACAGACACAACAAGCACCCCATTATTCTGGCCTCCCCACTGCCTCTGCTCCTACCCCTCCGGCGCTGTGGTTGCTAGGCAACGACACAGCGGCGTACCTCGCCGGCCCCCTGAGCAGGTGGGTCATCCCCGGTTTTTACATGCTGGCCATTGTCGTGGGGATCCCGGCCAACGTCGCCATCTTGTCCGCCGTGGCCACCGAAGTCAGGAGGGTGTCGTCAGCCATCCTCTACTGCAGCCTGGCCGTCTCCGACCTCTTCCTCCTCCTCTCCCTCATCTTCAAGGCCCACTACCATCTCCACGGCAACCACTGGGTGTTCGGCGAGATTGCCTGCCGCATCGTCACAGCCTGTTTCTACGGCAACCTGTACTGCTCGGCACACACGCTAGCCTGTATTAGCGTCAAACGCTACCTGGCCGTGGTGCGCCCGTTTCTCTACAAGAGCCTCCCTAAGAGGGCCTATACCGCCTGGGCCAGCGTGGTTGTTTGGGGGGTGTTTGGGGCTGCTGTCATACCCGAGCTCCTGGTCCGGCAGAGCTACCACCTCCCTCAGCTAGGCCTCACCACTTGCCATGATGTTCTTCCACTGGACTACAGCTCCCATGCTCCTCTGCTCTACTACAAGCTGGGCCTGACCTTTCTGGGTCTACTAGTCCCGCTGGTGGTCACGGCTGTGTGTTATGCACGGATAGTCCGAGAACTCAACCACTCACACCACGACTGGGCGCTGTATGTCAAGGCTAGCTCGCTGGTGTTTGTGATTTTCGTAGCATGTTTCAGCCCCGCCGGGACCCTCCACTTCCTGCATTATGTGCGTCTGTTGGCGGATGAAGAGGACAGCTTCTACGGCTACTTCAACGTGGCAGTGTGTCTGTGCTGTCTGCATGCCTGCCTGGACCCATTCCTCTTCCTCCTTATGTCCAAATCAGCCGGATCCAAACTCCACTTCATGACCCTCAAGGGGAAGACTCTGAGCATCTCCACCTGAATCTTAATCCGGATCAAACGTACAAAATAATCCACATTTATTCCATGAGCTTCAAGGGGAAGACCATGAGCATCCCCACCTGAATTTCACGTAACCTGGATTCGAATTTGGACCGCAACATCAGGCCTACATTTGGGCCAGCCACTTCAATCTAGATCTCAACTGTGAATATGTGACTGACTATCGGAAGATAAGGCCAGAAACTGGATCAGGGTTTGAGACAGTTATGGATCTCAGTGAGATGTCTCATCTCAGATCCAGTTTCATATGTGAAATCAGTTAAGATCTGTGTGTGACTCTTTTAAAATATTTTTTTATTAACCCTTTTTTACCAGGTAAATTGACTGAGAACACATTCTCATTTACAGCAACGACCTGGGGAGTAGTTACAGGGGAGAGGGGATGAATGAGTCAATTGGCAATTTGTTAAATGGGACCCTTCCAACCACAAACAGGGAGAGGAAAACGTCAACTACTGTATCAATACTGGGACTCTGTGTTCTGAGTAGACTGGACTGGAATTCTGTGTGTGTGTGTGTGTGTGTGTGTGTGTGTGTGTGTGTGTGTGTGTGTGTGTGTGTGTGTGTGTGTGTGTGTGTGTGTGTGTGTGTGTGTGTGTGTGTGTGTGTGTGTGTGTGTGTGTGTGTGTGTGTGTGTGTGTGTGTGTGTGTGTGTGTGTGTGTGTACGGGCCTATATATGTCTATTGTATGTGTTGTTTCCTTACAAAACCTATTCGATTTTTTTTAAGGATACATGTGAAATATTACATTTGGCCAAATAATGTATACATTCCAACATATATTACAGAATGTATTTCAAATGTAAATATAGTGCCTTCGGAAAGTATTCACACCTCTTTACTTACAAAGTGGGATTAAAATGTATTTAGTTTTGCATTTTCTGTCAAAGATCTACACAAAATACCTTGTAATGTCAATATGGAAGAAAAATTCTAACATTTGTAAAACATTAATGAAAAATATAACACTAGTATATCTTGATTAGATACGTATTCAATCCCCTAGGTCAATAAATGTTAGATTCACCTTGGCAGCGATTATAGCTGTGAGTCTTTCTGGGTAAGTGTCACGCCCTGACCTTAGAGATCCTTTTTATGTCTCTATTTTGTTTTGGTCAGGGCGTGAGTTGGGGTGGGCATTCTATGTTTTGTGTTCTATGTTTTGTATTTCTTTGTTGTTTGGCCGTGTGGTTCTCAATCAGAGGCAGCTGTCTATCGTTGTCTCTGATTGAGAACCATACTTAGGTAGCTCTTGCCCACATGTGTTTTGTGGGTAGTTGTTTTCTGTTTTGTGTGTCTGCACCAGACAGAACTGTTTCGTTTGTTCCGCTTTGTTATTTTTTGTTCTAGTTTTCAGCTGTATTAAAAATCATGAACATGTACCACGCTGCACCTTGGTGCTCTTCTTCAAACATCCGTTACAGTAAGTCTCTAAGAGAGTTCCATGCCTGGATTGTGTAACATTTGCCCATTATCCTTTTCAGGATTCTTCAAGATCTGTCAAATTGGTTGTTGATCATTGCTAGACAACCATTTTCAGGTCTTGCCATAGATTTTCAAGCAGATTTAAGTCAAAACTGTAACTCGGCCACTCAGGGACATTAACTGTCTTAGTAAAAAACTCCAGTGTAGATTTGGCCTAGGTTTTTGTCCTGCTGAAAGGTGAATTCATCTCCCAGTGTCTGGTGGAAAGTAGACTGAACCAGGAATTCCTCTAGGATTTTGCTTGTGCTCCAAGCTCCATTCCATAGTTTTTTTTTTGTCCTGAGAACTCCCCAGTCCTTAACGATTACAAGCATACCCATAACATGATGCAGCCACCCCTATGCTTGAAAATATAGTGTGCTACTTGGTAATGGGTTGTATTGGATTTTCCCCAAACATAACCCTTTGCAGTGCCTTCGGAATGTATTCAGGTTACAGCCTTATTCTAAAATTGATTAAATAGTTTTTGTTCCTCATTAATCTACACACAATACCCCAAAATGACAAAGCAAAAATAGGTTTTAAGAAATGTTTGCAAATGTATAAAAAACTGAAATATTACATTAACATTACAAGTATTCAGACCCTTTACTCAGTACTGTCTTGAAGCACCTTTGGCAGCAATTACAGCCTTGAGTCTTCTTGGGTATGATGCTACAAACTTGGCACACCTGTATCTGGGGAGTTTCTCAGATTCTTCTCTGCAGATCCTCTCAAGCTCTGTCAGATTGAATGGGGAGCGTTGCTGCACAGCTATTTTCAGGTCTCTCCAGAGATGTTCGGTCGGGGTTCAAGTCCGGGCCCTGGCTGGGCCACTCAAGCACATTCAGAGACTTGTTCCGAAGCCACTCCTGAGTTGTCTTGGCTGTGTGCTTAGAGTAGTTGTCCTGTTGGAAGGTGAACATTTGCCCCAGTTTGAGGTCCTGAGCGCGCTGGAGCAGGTTTTCATCAAGGACCTCTCTGTACTTTGTTCCGTTCATCTTTGCCTCGATCCTGACTAGTCTCCCAGTCCCTGCCGAAGAAAAACATCCCCATAGCATGATGCTGCCACCACCATGCTTCACTGTATGGATGGTGCCAGGTTTCCTCCAGACGTGACGCTTGGCATTCAGGCCAAAGATTTCAATCTTGGTTTCATCATACCAGAAAATCTAATTTCTCATGGTCTGAGAGTCTTTAGGTGTATTTTGGCAAACTCCAAGCAGGCTGTCATGTGCCTTTTACTGAGGATTGTCTTCCGTCTGATTGGTGGAGGGCTGTAGAGATGGTTGTTCTTCTGGAAGGTTCTCCCATCTCCACAGAGGACCTCTGGAGCTCTATCAGAGTGACCATCGGGTTCTTGCTCACCTCCCTGACCAAGGCCCTTCTCCCGCGATTGCTCAGTTTGGCCGGGCGGCCAACTCTAGGAAGAGTCTTGTACTATTAGCTAGCTGGCTTGCTTACAGCAGGCCACTGTGTGTAAGCTAATGAGATGCATGTTTGCTAGCTAGCGTGGGGAGCGTTTTATTTATTTATTTATTTATTTAACCTTTATTTAACTAGGGGTTGGCATGGGGAGCATTGTAATTCCACATTTATTTGCCCAAGAATGATTTTAGAACAGAGACAAAATCAGAAGGTCAATGGCATGGAAGAGGAATGCAGAGATGTTGGTGTTGGTGGGTAAAGATAGATTTGCAAAGCCACAATTTACCCAAATGACCCATTCACATGAATGTAGGCCTGTGTATTTCACAGGAAGTGACTTATATTCATCAATGTCAAGTACAATGAAAGCTATAATATATTGGAATCATAATGTTAAGATACCATAATCAACTTGGTAGCATATTACATGAGAAATTCATGCTTAAATCATTTACAATGTTATAGAAGGGAAAGGGGGATACCTAGTCAGTTGTAATGCGTGCTACTGGTGATTTCTATCCTTTAATGAGTAAAAATCACAATTTAATTTAGTCAACACATTCACAAACGGTGGCTTTGATCACAGTTTGGGGGTTCAGGTTGCTTGATGTTCATTGCTAGCTAGCAGCACAAGCAGACATTGTTTTGCAAATCTCTCTTCACCCAACATCAACACCAACAATCTCTGAAATCCTCCTCCATGCCATTTACCTTATGATTTGTCTGTACGTTTCTGTCGCGCCACTCACCTTCCTACAATCCCGCAATGCTCCTCGTTCTACCGTGGAAAATAAATGGGGTGGAACTTAGTCTGGCGAATTCAGAAGTGGTGGAAACCATACGTTAGTAGCTTCTTTGAAATCACATGCACTTAAATCAATCTCATTACAATTGCAGAACTGGCAGCGTACAAATTAAACCTGTAATCACAGAACACAAGAGAACAGAATTTCGGCAGGCAAGAAAATAGCCCTGCCGAAATCCCCCTACCCCTTCTAATTTCCTTAAATTTGTGGCTAAAGTCAAATACTTTCTATAGAACAAACGTCACATCAGGATAGGCAACCGAAATGAAAGATTATTTCACTCTTAATTCACCTTATCACAATTCCAGTCGGTCGGAAGTTTACATACAAACCTGACAAATTCCAGAAAATTATGGCATGGCTTTAGAAGTTTTTGATATGTTAATTTACATCATTTGAGTCAATTGGAGGTGTACCTGTGGATGTATTTCAAGGCCTACCTTCAAACTCAGTGCCTCTTTGCTTGACATCATGGGAAAATCAAAAGAAATCAGCCAAGACCCCAGAAGAAAATAGGAGACCTCCAAGTCTGGTTCATCCTTGGGAGCAATTTCCAAATGCCTGAAGGTACCATGTTCATCTATACAAACAATAGTACGCAAGTATAAACACCATGGGACCACGTAGCCATCATACCGCTCAGGAAGGAGACGCGTTCTGTCTTCTAGAGATGAACGTACTTTGGTGCGAAAAGTGCAAATCAATCCCAGAACAACTGCAAAGGACCTTGTGAAGATGCTGGAGGAAATGGGTACAAAAGTATCTATATCCACAGTAAAACAAGCCCTATATTGACATAACCTGAAAGGCTGCTCAGCAAGGAAGAAGCCACTTCTCCAAAACCGCCATCAAAAAGCCAGACTTCGGTTTGCAAATGCACATGGGGACAAAGATCGTACTTTTGGAGAAATGTCCTCTGGTCTGATGAAACAAAAATGGAACTGTTTGCTCATAACGATAGTAGTTATGTTTGGAGGAAAAAGAGGGAGGCTTGCAAGCTGAACACCATCCCAACCGTGAAGCATGGGGGTGGCAGCATCATGTTGTGGGGGTGCATTGCTGCAGGAGGGACTGGTGCACTTCACAAAATAGATGGCATCATGAGGAGAAAAATCGTGGATATATTGAAGCAACATCTCAAGACATTAGTCAGGAAGTTAAAGCTTGGTTGCAAATGGGTCTTCCAAATGGACAATGACCCCAAGCATACTTCCAAAGTTGTGGCAAAATTGCTTAAGGACAAAGTCAAGCTATTGGAGTGGTCATCACAAAGCCCTGACCTCAATCCCATAAATGTGTGGTCAGAACTGAAAAGGTGTGTGTGAGCAAGGAGGCCTACAAACCTGACTCAGTTACACCAGCTCTGTCAGGAGGAATGGGCCAAAATTCACCAACTTATTGTGGGAAGCTTGTGGAAGGCTAGCCGTTTGACCCAAGTTGAACAATTTAAGGCAATGCTACCAAATACTAATTGAGTATGTAAACTTCTGACCCACTGGGAATGAGAAAGATATAAAAGCTGAAATAAATCATCCTCTACTATTATTCTGACATTTCACATTCTTAAAATAAAGTGGTGATCCTAACTGACCTAAGACAGGGAATTTTTACTAGGATTAATTGTCAGGAATTGTGAAACTGAGTTTAAATGTATTTGGCTAAGGTGTTAACTTCTGACTTCAAATGTATGTGTGTTATATTAAACATAGAGGAGGGAGTAAAATGTAGGCAAGCAATAAACATTTCAGAACAACTATGGCTGAATTATTATCATTACAATTTCAAAAATACTAGTCTAATAAGACAATGGAGAGATGACACATTTTGGCAAAGAGATTTATTTATAGACTAATACACTTGAAACAAATAGCCAAACCGAAAACTGCAGACATTATTAGTGCCTCCCCGCTATCAAACCGACATAAAAATAAAATGAAACGCAGCCTAACGTGATCAGAAATCTCAACTAGCAAGCAAGTTTCAGCAATGAAGTATTGAGTGCGTGTGCATTCACGCGAAGTGGGGGGGGGGGGGGATTCTGGCAGGGGGGAGCTTTTTGGCACAACGGTGCAGTCTGAAAAACTGGCTTCTTGGAAGTCCTCTTTTTAATGGCTCATGGTGAAAGCTGTCCCCCTGTAATAGAGTATTTCTGTCCGTTTCTTTTCTATACAGAGTTGTAAACAGGGTTCCATTTGATTTCTCAATCCACATATCGAGGTAATGAACACGTTGAGTGTCACATTCAATAGTGAATTTGAGATTTGGGTCAATGTCATTGAGTGATGCCATAAAGTCTGACAGCTCTTTTCCTGTTCCTCCCCATGTGCAATTTTTTTTTTGTCAATATATCGACACCACTTCAGAACTTCATTCAAAAATTGAGCAAAGATGCAAATGTATCGACACCGCTCTCTCTCTCACTGTGTTGGTATTTTCTGCCAAGTATGTTGATTAAAGGGGGTAGGTCTCTCTAATCAGGCCAGTGGGCTGATAGAATCTGTGTGGAATGTTGTTCATCTATACTCTTACAGCTGCTGTCTTTCTGGTTATGTCTTGAATGGATAAAGCGTTAGCTAACGTCTCGCATCATTCCGTGTAGTTACACGGGTCAAGAGAGAAATAACAATGCCGTCTCTTCAAAGGATTTAACACTGCCATCTTCTGGTCGTCTAGACATCTTTTTTTTACCTGTGTTTTGTATCATATTGTACAGCTGTAAAAGTGTGACAAACTGTGACGATGTGATCCTTGTTATTTCCTGATAGATGTTGGTTGAAAATAACGCCCTAGCAAAACCCGAGCCTCAGCGCTCACTGTTGCCCCTAGTGGACAGTTTTGAAGGCATTTACCGACGTCCTCGGGACATGGACAGATATCCAACTTCGAAGTCAATCTTGAGCAATCTGGCTGTACATATCCCTCCCTTTAGGCCCCTCCTATTGGGCCCCTTATAAGACCGCTCCCAGACAATCCAAGCAAAATTATTGGTTGAGAAATAGTTTTCTGTGCTAAAAAGCTATTTTTGTTTCTTTTTGACCATTTTAAATGAACAATAGACATCAATTGGGTGGGACAAGGTAGGCTACTGCTCTGGAGCTATCATTGGTAAGAAAAAAATACTTTCACATCACTTATTACAGGTTCAATGAACAAACACTGCACAATAAACAAATACATAACTCTTAAACCTAGTTTCAACACGACAAATACACTGTGCACTTTGATTAATGGAAATATACTAACTGAAGAAAACGGAATGACTCTTTGGTCAAATAGTAAGACTACCACGTTGAACTCACATTGTGGGATAAATCCAGTGTGATTCTCCCGAACTTGTCTCCTCTCTAACCCCTCCACGAAGGAGTCTCATCTGCCCTAACATTCATCAGATCTCTATTCCCTTTCCTCTTTCTCCTTCTCCCTGTATCTGTGAACTGCTTTTCAGGGTAGTTACAGGGAGTAATTTACACATCCCCCACTGAAATCCTTCAGTCTTTCTATCAGTCCCTCTATCTCTCATTTCCCGCCATCTGCATATTCTTCTCATTCATCTGTCTATCCTTCTCCTCCATCAATCTTCTGAACTCCCTCTGCGTCTTTGTCTTTACGATCATGATGTCCCTCTGTAAGTCAGGTAGAACTATCTTCATCAGGTTTCTCTCTGTTTCAACTCTGGCCTCTCCTTCATAGTGCTTCCTCATCTCCTCAGTCTCATGTTTGTGTCTCTCCTCCGTCTGTTTCCCTCCTTTCATTATCTCTCCTCTCTTTAGATGTCTCCAGCTTCATCTCCATCACCTTTCTCTCCAGTTCAGTAGTTTTTTTCGCTGAGTAGTTTTTTTCGCTTCAGATAATATCTCCCTCGTGCTCCTGGATCTCTCCTTCTATCTTCTTCAGAGAGTCTTGCAACTCCTTCTTAAGCCTCTCTCTCTCTCTCTCTCTCCTCTCTCTCCTCTCTCTCCTCCCTCTGTTTCCTCTCCTCTCTTTCTCTCTGGATCTTTCCCTCCATCCCTCTAACCTGGGCCTCTGCCTGCTGGTAGGTCTGACTGCTGTAGAAGCGCTCTCTGTTTCCTGCCACCGTCTCCTCTACCTGCTCCAGCAGCTCTGGGACCTGAGTGCCAAGGGCCCTGTCCTTAATGTTGAGGACATGATACCTGCTCCCACACTTCTGTACAAGCTGCTGGATGTCCTGACTCCCCACTCTGCTCTCTCAGGCTATACGTATGGGTGAATAGAATCACAGTGTGTTCACAAACCCCCCCCCCCCCCCCCAAACATCTCCTCTATTCTCTCTCCTGTGTGTGTGTGTGGAGGGGGGGGGGGGGGGGGGGTCTGTATCTGAGGTCTCGCCTACCACTGCAACACAACACAGCACTGCTCAACACACTGACTCTGGGGATTAGACACAGTGCAAGCAAAAAAAATACTGGAACTCACTCTATGGAGTATCTTCCACGCTCTTTGTCCTCATAGCCTGGTTCCTCTCTAGGTTTCTTCCTAGGTTCTGGCCTTTCTTTCGTGGTAGTTACAGTCTTGTCTCATCGCTGCAACTCCCATACTGACTCGGGAGAGGCAAAGGTCGAGAGAGCCATGCATCCTCCGAAACACAACCCAACCAAGCCGCACTGCTTCTTGACACAATGCACATCCAACCCGGAAGCCAGCCGCACCAATGTGTTGGAGGAAACACCGTACACCTAGTGACCTGGTCAGCGTGCACTGCTCCCGGCCCGCCACAGGAGTCGCTAGTGCGCGATGAGACAAAGATATCCCTGCCGGCCAAACTCTCCCTAACCCGGACGATGCTGCAAACCCTCCCTAACCCAGACGATGCTGCAAACCCTCCCTATCCCGGACGATGCTGCAAACCCTCCCTAACCCAGACGATGCTGCAAACCCTCCCTATCCCAGACAATGCTGCAAACCCTCCCTATCCCGGACGATGCTGCAAACAACTCCCTATCCCGAACAACGCTGGGCCAATTGTGCACCGCCCCATGGGCCTCCCGGTCGCGGCCGGCTGCGACAGAACCTGGGCTCGAACCCAGAATCTCTGGTTGCACAGCTAGCACTGCGATGCAGTGCCTTAGACCACTGCGCCACCCAGGAGGCTAGGTTCTGGCCTTTCTAGGGAGTATTTCCTATCCACCGTGCTTCTACACCTGCATTGCTTGCTGTTTGGGGTTTTAAGCTGGGTTTTTGTACAGCACTTTGTGACATCAGCTGATGTAAGAAGGGCTTTATAAATACATTTGATTGATTGATGATAGCAAGGCTGGCCTGGGCCCTAAACTCCTCTCTGCCCAGGATGGTGTTTCCTGCTGCACTCCTCCCATCCTCAGTCCTCCACAGCAGCACCAGTCTCAGTTCAGACACACTGGGAGGCACTGGGGAGTCTGGACCTCTGCTCCCTCCTCCCACTGGAACACAACACACAGTACTGCTCAATATTCTGACTCTCTGGAGGTTGGACCACTTTAAAACATAAAACAACATCCATAACTCACTAAGTCAAGGATCTTCCATGCTCTTTGTCCTCCTCAGTGTGTGTGTGTGTGTGTGGGGGGGGGGAGGGTGGTCTGTATCTGAGGTCTCACCTACCACTGCAACACAACACAGCACTGCTCAACACACTGACTCTGGGGATTAGACACAGTGCAAGCAAAGAAATACTGGAACTCACTCTATGGAGTATCTTCCACGCTCTTTGTCCTCCTCAGTAGAACAGTGGTGCTGATGTCTGTTGTCTCTCCACGTTCTAAAACACAACAACCATTTGTTGGACATATAACAACCCTTTATGGGAACACTGACACATGAAGGTAGGTTTACGTTACCTCAGTGACACATGAAGGTAGGTTTACGTTACCTCAGTGACACATGAAGGTAGGTTTACGTTACCTCAGTGACACATGAAGGTAGGTTTACGTTACCTCAGTGACACATGAAGGTAGGCTTACGTTACCTCAGTGACACATGAAGGTAGGTTTACGTTACCTCAGTGACACATGAAGGTAGGTTTACGTTACCTCAGTGACACATGAAGGTAGGCTTACGTTACCTCAGTGACACATGAAGGTAGGCTTACGTTACCTCAGTGACACATGAAGGTATAAACCTACTGAAGTGTAGTTCTGGGTTTTTAGTGAAATTTGAATGTTAAGTATCACATTTTGCATTATTCATCTCATATGTATATACTGTATACTATACTATACTACTGTATCTTCGTCTATGGCGCTCTGACATTGCTCGTCCATATATTTATATTTTCTTAATTCCATTCCTTTACTTAGATTTTTGTGTGTATTGGGTATATGTTGTGAAATTGTTAAGATATTACTTGTTAGATATTACTGCACTGTCGGAGCTAGAAACACAATTTCACTACACCCACAATAACGGGTGATGCTAAACACGTGATCCGCAAAATAACCTAGTTTTAGCGGAATGTCATCTGCAGGATGCAAGTGTGCAGCTCTCAGCTGGTTTTGGCATGGAGCAGCTCACAAAAGAATGACATCTGTAGCCGGTAGGGTAGGAAATACGTTTCAACTTATGATATCTACCAGTAAACGCTAACTAAGGCAGCAATGGGTATGCAAACCATGCATTGAAAAAGTTTAGTCCGTGTGTTGGTTAGTAGGCTATTTGTGATGCGCAATTGTCATCATGCGTAGGGGCGTAGAGGGACAGAGGCTTACTCACTGGGCAGACAGGCCATGACAGGCCCACCCAATCAGATTGATGTGGTTTAAGCATTGTTGTGGACTTAGAAAATTAAAACAAAATATGGTCTATAAAAAAAGGGATACTGAGAGTGAAAATCTGAAAAATCTATATGAAAACTAATAAAAATTCCCAGTTTATGCTACAAAGATAACTTTATAAGAGGTTTTAAAAATAGGTTCTATTTGACTGAACGTTCCATGATGTACAATTTTATTTAAGTAGGCAAGTCAGTTTAAGAACAAATTCTTTTTTACAATGACGGCCTAGGAACAGTGGGCAGAACAACAGATTTTTCACATTGTCAGCTCAGGGATTCGATCTAACAACCTTCTAGTTACTGGCCCAATGCTCTAACCACTAGGCTACCTGCCGCCCCAAGGCACACTAAGGCATTGTTGTCAGAAAAGATGGATGCAATTCAATGCATGATTCATATAATTCACCAATACATTTCTTGTTAGTCTAAAAAAATATTACTATCAGGTTGTAAATCACAATTGGCCTGGTACATTGTTTAATGCACTGTTTCAGTTTCAACTACTAAATATTTGGGACAAAAACGAACGAATGTAACTAAGGCTGGGAATGTCATTTCAATCAAACTATCAAAGGCAATGATCACAAGTCAGTCATAACGTGGCTAATAGGCTAGTGTATCTATTTATGTACCAAGCTAAAAACACAGATCCTAACGTTAGCTAGATAGATAGCTGCTAGGAGGATGTCATGTCATGCCATTGGAAGAGTGGATGAGCAACTGTCACGACTTCCGCCGAAGTTGGTCCCTCTCCTTGTTCGGGCGGTGTTCGGCGGTCGAAGTCACCGGCCTTCTAGCCATTGCTGATCCACTTTTAATTTTCCATTGGTTTTGTCTTGTCTTCCATCACACCTGGTTCCAATCCCATACATTACATGTTGTGTATTTAACCCTCTGTTTCCCCTCATGTCCTTGTCGGTGATTGTTTATTGTAAGTGTATGTGTACGTCTGTACTGGTGTGTATTTAACCCTCTGTTTCCCCTCATGTCCTTGTGGGTGATTGTTTATTGTAAGTGTGTGTGTACGTCTGTACTGGTGTGTATTTAACCCTCTGTTTCCCCTCATGTCCTTGTGGGTGATTGTTTATTGTAAGTGTGTGTGTACGTCTGTACTGGTGTGTATTTAACCCTCTGTTTCCCCTCATGTCCTTGTGGGTGATTGTTTATTGTAAGTGTGTGTGTACGTCTGTACTGGTGTGTATTTAACCCTCTGTTTCCCCTCATGTCCTTGTGGGTGATTGTTTATTGTAAGTGTGTGTGTACGTCTGTACTGGTGTGTATTTAACCCTCTGTTTCCCCTCATGTCCTTGTGGGTGATTGTTTATTGTAGTGTATGTGTACGTCTGTACTGGTGTGTATTTAACCCTCTGTTTCCCCTCATGTCCTTGTGGGTGATTGTTTATTGTAAGTGTGTGTGTACGTCTGTACTGGTGTGTATTTAACCCTCTGTTTCCCCTCATGTCCTTGTGGGTGATTGTTTATTGTAAGTGTGTGTGTACGTCTGTACTGGTGTGTATTTAACCCTCTGTTTCCCCTCATGTCCTTGTGGGTGATTGTTTATTGTAAGTGTGTGTGTACGTCTGTACTGGTGTGTATTTAACCCTCTGTTTCCCCTCATGTCCTTGTGGGTGATTGTTTATTGTAAGTGTATGTGTACGTCTGTACTGGTGTGTATTTAACCCTCTGTTTCCCCTCATGTCCTTGTGGGTGATTGTTTATTGTAAGTGTGTGTGTACGTCTGTACTGGTGTGTATTTAACCCTCTGTTTCCCCTCATGTCCTTGTGGGTGATTGTTTATTGTAAGTGTGTGTGTACGTCTGTACTGGTGTGTATTTAACCCTCTGTTTCCCCTCATGTCCTTGTGGGTGATTGTTTATTGTAAGTGTGTGTGTACGTCTGTACTGGTGTGTATTTAACCCTCTGTTTCCCCTCATGTCCTTGTCGGTGATTGTTTATTGTAAGTGTGTGTGTACGTCTGTACTGGTGTGTATTTAACCCTCTGTTTCCCCTCATGTCCTTGTCGGTGATTGTTTATTGTAAGTGTGTGTGTACGTCTGTACTGGTGTGTATTTAACCCTCTGTTTCCCCTCATGTCCTTGTCGGTGATTGTTTATTGTAAGTGTATGTGTACGTCTGTACTGGTGTGTATTTAACCCTCTGTTTCCCCTCTTGTCCTTGTCGGTGATTGTTTATTGTAAGTGTATGTGTACGTCTGTACTGGTGTGTATTTAACCCTCTGTTTCCCCTCATGTCCTTGTGGGTGATTGTTTATTGTAGTGTGTGTGTACGTCTGTACTGGTGTGCATCGGGTTATGTTACCCATTGATATTTATTATTATGTTTTCCGGTGGGTTTTTTGTAATAAACTGCGCCGTTGGAAACACAGTTATTTCTTTCCTGTGTCGGACTTCTCTGCCGCCAGTTAAACACCCTTACAGCAACTGACTTTTTCCCCTCATATCGTTCTTCGGTGACTAAAAACAGCTAGAGAGGCAGGTGTAACTTGGTTAGCGAGCAAGAACTTGAACGACTGTTATACAGTTAGCATCTCTCTTGCATTCGCAGATTCACTCTAGCTATCTACTCCGATTTCAGAGCACTCTCATCTGAGTGTGCCAGAGTGCAGAACAACTGATGAATTTACTAATGTGCAACACCTGCTGAATATGACCGGGGTTAGTAAATGTAGGCAAAAACAGTAATAGTTAGTCAAGAACGCTCTGTGTAAACAACTCTGCTACGACAAGTAAATCAAATCAAATTTTATTTGTCACATACACATGGTTAGCAGATGTTAATGCGAGTGTAGCGAAATGCTTGTGCTTCTAGTTCTAACCATGCAGTCATATCTAACAACTTCACAACAGCTACCTTATACACACAAGTGTAAAGGAATGAATAAGAATATGTACATATATATATATGGATGGCCGAACGGCATAGGCAAGATGCAGTAGTTGGTATAGAGTACAGTATATACATATGATATGAGTAATGTAGGGTATGTAAACATTATATAAAGTGGCATTGTTTAAAGTGATTAGTTATACATTTATTACATCCAATTTGTAATTATTAAGTGGCTAGAGATTGAGTCAGTATGTTGGCAGCAGCCACTCAATGTTAGTGATGGCTGTTTAACAGTCTGATGGCCTTGAGATAGAAGCTGTTTTTCAGTCTCTTGGTCCCAGCTTTGATGCACCTGTACTGACCTCGCCTTCTGGGTGATAGCGGGGTGAACAGGCAGTGGCTCAGGTGGTTGTTGTCCTTGATTATCTTTTTGGCCTTCCTGTGACATCGGGTGGTGTAGGTGTCCTGGAGGGCAGGTAGTTTGCCCCCGGCGATGCGTTGTGCAGACCTCACTACCCTCTGGAGAGCCTTACAGTTGTGGGCGGAGCAGTTGCCGTACCAGACGGTGATACAGCCCGACAGGATGCTCTCGATTGTGCATCTGTAAAAGTTTGAGTGTTTTTGGTGACAAGCCAAATTTCTTCAGCCTCCTGAGGTTGAAGAGGAGCTGTTGCGCCTTCTTCACCACACCGTCTGTCTGGGTAGGCCTTTTCAGTTTGTCCGTGATGTGTACGCCGAGGAACTTAAAACTTTCCACCTTCTCCACTACTGTCCCGTCGATGTGGATAGGGGGTGCTCCCTCTGCTGTTTCCTGACGTCCAAAAAATGGTCAGAGTGAGGTGTTCTCTCATTTCTGTCTGGAAGTAGCTAACGTTAGCTAGCAAGCTAGCCAACTTTAGCCAGTTAGCTTGGGTGCTTGGTTGGGGAAAGCACACATTTGACAGGCAAGCTGCAGAAGGATGAGGAGGCTGAAATTCTCCATCGTTTAGCACTGCAATTTTGACGGCAAACTAGCTGAACAAGTTTGAGAGGATTTATCTAATGTTCCTTTGTTAGATTTTAGCTGATCTTGCTCTGGCTAGGATTAGTTGTTGATCTTGTTGTTGTTGTGCATAACTGAGGGAGAGGGAGCCTACCTTTTCATGGTTGTTTGATCAATAGGACTCAAGTTCACAAATGTAAGAGGACTCCCGTGGTGTTTACATATTTGCAGAAATCCATTCAGGTGCATTTTGTGGCTTTTGGCGAATGCTTTCTAATGATCTAAAGTCAAGCTGTTGCTACTGCCTGTAAACACACAGTCCAGTTCAATGATGGCAAATTGTTTGTTTGTATATAGGTCTACTGAATTTCCGATTGGCTATAGCGCACCGGTCTGTTTAGACTCCGGTCCTGGACAAGACAGATGTTTTTTTTTGGTCTATTAATTGTACAAACACACAGCCACTTTCCCACTCTATATTGCAATAGAATTTTCACAAATTCCTTAGTATACATAATTCCCAAACATTCTAAGAATTTAGGAAACGTGAAAATTACCATATCTAAGTGGTCACTAAAATGCTGTCAGTTCTACTTTAAATGCACCAATGTTTCACACGCAAGTTATTTTCAAAGAGACGGCTGACAACAGCAAGTGCACTGCAATAAAAAACAGTTCCACTAACCAGATGATGATCATTTGAAACTTAACTTCTTGTTGAAAGTTATTCTTGAAAAGGGAGAAGCTAACAAATTAAATACATCCTCTTTGATAACAAAAGCTAGGTAGCTAGAGCGTGGGAACTCCTGCTTGCTATTTCGCAGTGACCTGTTGGCTTTCAAGAAAGCAGAAGTTACCATACATGTTGTAAAAACGGTCCCACTCATTAATTCAAAATGTGATTGGTCGATTCCACTGTCACTCCGAAATGTTGCCTGAATACATTTGAAAGGCAGATGCCTTTATCTAGCTTCTGATGGCCTAGCCAATGGCTGATTGGCTAGATTTATCTCTCCAGAGACCAGCGAAGAACAATCCTGATTAGATCTCTTTTTTTCTCTTCAGTGTTAAACCTTTGCTTTCCAACAAAAACTGAAGAGATTAAATCATAGAATCTTTGAAGATTATATTATTAAAATCATTATTTTATAAATCCTTAGTCCTTCTCTGAAGGCATAGAAGGTCAATTTTTCCCTGCTGTATTTGGGTTAGTAATAATTTGTAGTGGCTCTATTTTCTGCAGAATGCATATTTTTCACCATTCTGAATGTTTTAAAGAATCCACATGTTGTTCTGAAATATGAACACAGAAATACTGGACATTTTGATCTCTTACTATGGTGGTGATTTGACAACATTACAATCATGGTCTAGAATTGGACTCACATTGTTCTGGTCTCTGTCACGCCCTGGCCTTAGTATTCTTTGTTTTCTTAATTATTTTGGTTAGGTCAGGGTGTGACATGGGGAATGTATGTGTTTTTTTTAGTGTCTAGGGTGGTTGTAAGGTTTAGGGGGTTTATTAGAGTAGTTGGGTTTATGTTTAGTATAGTAGTCTAGCTGTGTCTATGGTTGAGTGTAGGTATCTAGGAAAGTCTATGGTTGCCTGAATTGGGTCTCAATTAGAGACAGCTGGTTATTGTTGTCTCTGATTGGGAGCCATATTTAAGGCAACCATAGGCTTTAGCTGTTTGTGGGGAATTGTCTATGTTGAACGTTTGTAGCCTGTGTGTGTGTGCACTACGTTTATAGCTTCACGGTCGTTTGTTGTTTTTGTATAGTTTGTAATAGTGTTTCGTTTCATGTTCATCTTCGTAGTAAAATAAAAGAAGATGGCTTATTTTCCACATGCTGCGTTTTGGTCCGTCTCTCCTCCACACGATCGTGACAGTCTCGGTCTTGACTCGGACTGGATTTGCTCCGGTCTTGGATCGTTCTCGCTTTAGTTGGTCTTGAACACAACACTGATATTAATTCATTCATTCAATCATACAGACACTTTCACAATCTGATTTAATCAGTTAAACCAACCAGCTACTGTATATCTGCATCCAGCCACTCTGACAATCAACAGTCAGCTGATTTCATTATCATTCATTAATTAGTCACTGTCAAACTGAATGAGATCAATCATGTTCCCTGAACATATCCTCTCTCCTCCAGACTATTTTAAGTATATAAACAGACTATCAACTCCTGAGCTTATAAACACATACACTGACTTAACAAAACATTAGGAACACCAGCTTTTTCCATGACATAGACTGACCAGGTGAATCCAGGTGAAAGCTATGATCCCTTATTGATGTCACTTAAATCCACTTCAATCAGTGTAGCTGAAAAGGAAGAGACAGGTTAAAGAAGGATTTTTAAGCATTGAGACAATTGAGACAGATTCTGTATGTGTGCCATTCAGAGGGGAATGGGTAAGTTAAGAGCCTTTGAACGGGGTATGGTAGTAGGAGCCAGGCGCACCGGTTTGTGTCAAGAATTGCAATGCTGCTGGGTTTTTTCAAGAATGTTCCACCACCCAAAGGACATCCAGTCAACTTGACATACATGTGGAAAGAAAGCATTGGAATCAACATGGGGCAGAGTTCATGCTCCGACTAACTGAGGCTGTTCTAAGGGCAAAAGGGGGTGCAACTCAATATTAGGAAGGTCTTTCTAATGTTTTGTACATTCAGTGTATATGTGCAGAGAAATATGACCACAAACTACACTCAAAGGCCAGTTTTTATAAGGTACACCACCCCTTTCCAGAAAAGGGAATGCTCCTACAGACAGTGATTCACGTGGCCGTGTCTTGTTATATAAAGCAGGCAGACAGGCATCGAGGCATTCAGTTACTGTTCGATTGAATGTTAGAATGGGCAAAACAAGTAACCTAAGCGACTTTGAGCGTGGTATGATCATCGGTGCCAGGCGTGACGGATCCAGTATCTCAGAAACGGCCACCCTCCAGGGCTTTTCACGTATGACCGTGTCTAAGGTTTACCGAAAATGTTGCAACAAACAAAAAACATCCAGTCAGTGGCAGTCCTGTGGGTGAAAACAGCTCGTTGATGAGAGAGGTTGAAGGAAAATGACAAGAATCGTGCAAGCTAAGAGGCGGGCCACAAACAGACATAATGGTGCAAAACACCGGTGGTGTGCAGAATGGCACCTCGGAAAGCACAACTCGTCGATCCTTGTTACGGATGGGCTATTGCAGCAGACTACCACAACGGGTTCCACTCCTATGAGGTAAAAAACAAGAAGGAGCGTGTCCAGTGGGCACGCGATCACCAACACTGGACAATTGAGGAGTGGGAACATGACAGCGAGTTCAGTTGACTTGAGTGGCCTGCACAGTCCCCAGACCTCAACCCAATAGAACATCTTTGGGATGAGATGGAACGGTCTGTTCGCCTCATGAATGTATCGTCATCCAATCTGCAGCAACTGCCTGATGCCATCGCGTCAACTTCACTGTGGGACGTTTACATCATCTTGTAGAATGCCCCAAAGATCAAATCAAATCAAAATAAAATGTATTTGTCACGTGCGCCGAATACAACAGGTGTAGTAGACATTACAGTGAAATGCTTACTAACCAATAGCGCAAAAAAAGGTATTAGGTGAACAATAAGTAAGTAAAGAAATAAAAACAATAGTAAAATGACAGTGAAAAATAACAGTAGCGAGGCTATATACAGTGCGAGGCTATTAAAGTAGCGAGACTACATGCAGACACCGGTTAGTCAGGCTGATTGAGGTAGTATGTACATGTAGATATGGTTAAAGTGACTATGCATATATGATGAACAGAGAGTAGCAGTAGCGTAAAAGAGGGGACGGCGGGTGGTGGGTGGCGGGACACAATGCAGATAGCCCGGTTAGCAAATGTGTGGGAGCACTGGTTGGTCGAGCCAATTGAGGTAGTATGTACATGAATGTATAGTTAAAGTGACTATGCATTTATGATAAACAGAGAGTAGCAGCAGCGTAAAATAGGGGGTTGGGGGGGGCACACAATGCAAATAGTCCAGGTAGCCATTTGATTACCTGTTCAGGAGTCTTATGGCTTGGGGGTAAAAACTGTTGAGAAGCCTTTTTGTCCTAGACTTGGCACTCCGGTACCGCTTGCCATGCGGTAGTAGAGAGAACAGTGTATGACTGGGGTGGCTGGGGTCTTTGACAATTTTTAGGGCTTTCCTCTGACACCGCTTGGTGTAGAGGTCCTGGATGGCAGGCAGCTTAGCCCCAGTGATGTACTGGGCCGTACGCACTACCCTGTGTAGTGCCTTGCGGTCGGAGGCCGAGCAATTGCCATACCAGGCAGGGATGCAACCAGTCAGGATGCTCTCGATGTTGCAGCTGTAGAACCTTTTGAGGATCTGAGGACCCATGCCACATCTTTTTAGTTTCCTGATGGGGAATAGGCGTTGTCTTGCCCTCTTCACGACTGTCTTGGTGTGTTTAGACCGTTCTAGTTTGTCGGTGATATGGACACCAAGGAACTTGAAGCGCTCAACCTGCTCCACTACAGCCCCGTCGATGAGAATGGGGGCGTGCTCGGTCCTCCTTTTCCTGTAGTCCACAATCATCTCCTTAGTCTTGGTTACGTTGAGGGATAGGTTGTTATTCTGGCACCACCCGGCCAGGTCTCTGACCTCCTCCCTATAGGCTGTCTCATCGTTGTCAGTGATCAGGCCTACAACCGTTGTGTCGTCAGCAAACTTAATGATGGTGTTGGAGTCGTGCTTGGACACGCAGTCGTGGATGAACAGGTAGTACAGGAGGAGTCTAAACACGCACCCCTGAGGGGCCCCCTTGTTGAAGATCAGCGTGGCAGATGTGTTGTTGCCTAACCCTACCACCTGGGGGCGGCCCGTCAGGAAGTCCAGGATCCAGTTGCAGAGGGAGGTGTTTAGTTACAGGGTCCTTAGCTTAGTGATGACCTTTGTGGGCACAATGGTGTTAAACGCTGAGCTGTAGTCAATGAACAGCATTCTCTCTGAGGTGTTCATTTTGTCCAGATGGGGAAGGGCCATATACCACACCGCCTCGGGCCTTATTGCTTAATTATATCATAGTGACTTACTATTAGTGGTTCTACGTCTCCCGAGCTATGCCATCTTGCCTGCAATAAAATGTTTATGTTTACATCCAACAACTATTCATCAGATTATCTCTTTGTCAGGCACGCACCAAACACCTCTTCCTCTTTCTCCACTCATTGTTTTCAAACGAGAGTGCTCTCGTTCTTTTCCTCTCAAATACAGACGACACAAACACCTCTTCCTCTTTCTCCACTCATTGTTTTCTTTTCTTTTTCTAGCAGCACTGTAGAAACTATTACATTACAACGGAACGACTTGATTAGTGTAGTGTTAGCTAGCTACATAGTTGTCTTTGCTGTCTTTGTATCCAAGATAATTGTGTAGTTTAGAGTAATTATCGAGGTTATCGAGGTTACCTAGCCAGTTATCGAGGTTACCTAGCCAGCTACACTTTCAAACAAAGTCAACAACGCAGCCACTGCTAGCTAGCCTACTTCACCAGCCAGCAGTACTGTATCATTTTAGTCAATAAGATTTTTTGCAACGTAAGCTTAACTTTCTGAACATTCGAGACGTGTAGTCCACTTGTCATTCCAATCTCCTTTGCATTAGCGTAGCCTCTTCTGTAGCCTGTCAACTATGTGTCTGTCTATCCCTCTTCTCTCCTCTCTGCACAGACCATACAAACGCTTCACACCGCGTGGCCGCTGCCACTCTAACCTGGTGGTCCCAGCGCGCACGACCCACGTGGAGTTCCAGGTCTCCGGCAGCCTCTGGAACTGCCGATCTGCGGCCAACAAGGCAGAGTTCATCTCAGCCTATGCTTCCCTCCAGTCCCTCGACTTCTTGGCACTGACGGAAACATGGATTACCACAGATAACACTGCTACTCCTACTGCTCTCTCCTCGTCTGCCCACGTGTTCTCGCACACCCCGAGAGCTTCTGGTCAGCGGGGTGGTGGCACTGGGATCCTCATCTCTCCCAAGTGGACATTCTCTCTTTCTCCCCTGACCCATCTGTCTATCGCCTCCTTTGAATTCCATGCTGTCACAGTTACCAGCCCTTTCAAGCTTAACATCCTTATCATTTATCGCCCTCCAGGTTCCCTTGGAGAGTTCATCAATGAGCTTGACGCCTTGATAAGTTCCTTTCCTGAGGATGGCTCACCTCTCACAGTTCTGGGTGACTTTAACCTCCCCACATCTACCTTTGACTCATTCCTCTCTGCCTCCTTCTTTCCACTCCTCTCCTCTTTTGACCTCACCCTCTCACCTTCCCCCCTACTCACAAGGCAGGCAATACGCTTGACCTCATCTTTACTAGATGCTGTTCTTCCACTAATCTCATTGCAACTCCCCTCCAAGTCTCCGACCACTACCTTGTATCCTTTTCCCTCTCGCTCTCATCCAACACTTCCCACACTGCCCCTACTCGGATGGTATCGCGCCGTCCCAACCTTCGCTCTCTCTCCCCCGCTACTCTCTCCTCTTCCATCCTATCATCTCTTCCCTCTGCTCAAACCTTCTCCAACCTATCTCCTGATTCTGCCTCCTCAACCCTCCTCTCCTCCCTTTCTGCATCCTTTGACTCTCTATGTCCCCTATCCTCCAGGCCGGCTCGGTCCTCCCCTCCTGCTCCGTGGCTCGACGACTCATTGCGAGCTCACAGAACAGGGCTCCGGGCAGCCGAGCGGAAATGGAGGAAAACTCGCCTCCCTGCGGACCTGGCATCCTTTCACTCCCTCCTCTCTACATTCTCCTCTTCTGTCTCTGCTGCTAAAGCCACTTTCTACCACTCTAAATTCCAAGCATCTGCCTCTAACCCTAGGAAGCTCTTTGCCACCTTCTCCCCCCTCCTGAATCCTCCTCCCCCTCCCCCCCTCCTCCCTCTCTGCGGATGACTTCGTCAACCATTTTGAAAAGAAGGTCGACGACATCCGATCCTCGTTTGCTAAGTCAAACGACACCGCTGGTTCTGCTCACACTGCCCTACCCTGTGCTTTGACCTCTTTCTCCCCTCTCTCTCCAGATGAAATCTCGCGTCTTGTGACGGCCGGCCGCCCAACAACCTGCCCGCTTGACCCTATCCCCTCCTCTCTTCTCCAGACCATTTCCGGAGACCTTCTCCCTTACCTCACCTCGCTCATCAACTCATCCTTGACCGCTGGCTACGTCCCTTCCGTCTTCAAGAGAGCGAGAGTTGCACCCCTTCTGAAAAAACCTACACTCGATCCCTCCGATGTCAACAACTACAGACCAGTATCCCTTCTTTCTTTTCTCTCCAAAACTCTTGAACGTGCCGTCCTTGGCCAGCTCTCCTGCTATCTCTCTCAGAATGACCTTCTTGATCCAAATCAGTCAGGTTTCAAGACTAGTCATTCAACTGAGACTGCTCTTCTCTGTGTCACGGAGGCGCTCCGCACTGCTAAAGCTAACTCTCTCTCCTCTGCTCTCATCCTTCTAGACCTATCGGCTGCCTTTGATACTGTGAACCATCAGATCCTCCTCTCCACCCTCTCCGAGTTGGGCATCTCCGGCGCGGCCCACGCTTGGATTGCGTCCTACCTGACAGGTCGGGTGCGGAGAATCTGTCTCCGCACCACGTGCTCTCACCACTGGTGTCCCCCAGGGCTCTGTTCTAGGCCCTCTCCTATTCTCGCTATACACCAAGTCACTTGGCTCTGTCATATCCTCACATGGTCTCTCCTATCATTGCTATGCAGACGACACACAATTAATCTTCTCCTTTCCCCCTTCTGATAACCAGGTGGCGAATCGCATCTCTGCATGTCTGGCAGACATATCAGTGTGGATGACGGATCACCACCTCAAGCTGAACCTCGGCAAGACGGAGCTGCTCTTCCTCCCGGGGAAGGACTGCCCGTTCCATGATCTCGCCATCACGGTTGACAACTCCATTGTGTCCTCCTCCCAGAGTGCTAAGAACCTTGGCGTGATCCTGGACAACACCATGTCGTTCTCAACTAACATCAAGGCGGTGACCCGTTCCTGTAGGTTCATGCTCTACAACATTCGCAGAGTACGACCCTGCCTCACACAGGAAGCGGCGCAGGTCCTAATCCAGGCACTTGTCATCTCCCGTCTGGATTACTGCAACTCGCTGTTGGCTGGGCTCCCTGCCTGTGCCATTAAACCCCTACAACTCATCCAGAACGCCGCAGCCCGTCTGGTGTTCAACCTTCCCAAGTTCTCTCACGTCACCCCGCTCCTCCGCTCTCTCCACTGGCTTCCAGTTGAAGCTCGCATCCGCTACAAGACCATGGTGCTTGCCTACGGAGCTGTGAGGGGAACGGCACCTCCGTACCTTCAGGCTCTGATCAGGCCCTACACCCAAACAAGGGCACTGCGTTCATCCACCTCTGGCCTGCTCGCCTCCCTACCTCTGAGGAAGTACAGTTCCCGCTCAGCCCAGTCAAAACTGTTCGCTGCTCTGGCACCCCAATGGTGGAACAAACTCCCTCACGACGCCAGGTCAGCGGAGTCAATCACCACCTTCCGGAGACACCTGAAACCCCACCTCTTTAAGGAATACCTAGGATAGGATAAAGTAATCCTTCTAACCCCCCCCCCCCCCCTTAAAAGAGTTAGATGCACTATTGTAAAGTGGTTGTTCCACTGGATATCATAAGGTGAATGCACCAATTTGTAAGTCGCTCTGGATAAGAGCGTCTGCTAAATGACTTAAATGTAATGTAAATGTTTTCCTCTCAAATACAGACGACACAAACAAGATTATTTTTGCAGTCCTCCCTGTTGTGTCTGGATTGGAAAGTGAAATAATCGGATCTCCTCTTACCTGTCATGGTCTTCACGTCCTCCACTTCATATGATACATGGTTTATTTAAATCCATAATGACCCATTATTCATTAAAAACATACCGTACATGAGTATGTACAGACATACAGTGCATGCGGAACGTTTTCAGACCCCTTCACTTCTTCCACGTTACGTTACAGTCTTATTCTAAAATAGATTCAGTTGTTTTTTCCCCTCATTTTTAATCTACATACAATATCCCATAATGACAAAGCAAAACAGGTTTTTAGAAATGTTTGCAAATGCATTAAAAATATAAAACGGAAATATCACATCAACATAAGTATTCAGACCTTTTACTCAGTACTTTGTTGATGCATCTTTGGAAGCGAATGCAGCCTCAAGTAGCAGCTAACCGATCGCTGCAGCTGTACATAGTCCATCTGTAAATAGCCCACCCAATCTACCTACCTCATCCCCATACTGTTTTTATTTACTTTTCTGCTCTTTTGCACACCAGTATCTCTACTTGCACATCATCATCTGCTCATTTATCACTCCAGTGTTAATCTGCTAAATTGTAATTCTTCGCTACCATGGCCTATTTATTGCCTACCTCCTCATGCCTTTCGCACACTGTGTCATTGACTTGTTTATTGTGTTATTGGCTTGTTTATTGTTTATTCCATGTGTAACTCTGTGTTGTTGTCTGTGTCACACTGTGTTGTTGTCTGTGTCACACTGCTTTGCTTTATCTTGGCCAGGTCGCAGTCGTAAATGAGAACTTGTTCTCAACTAGCCTACCTGGTTAAATAAAGGTGATGATGGTATGATGCTACAAGCTTGGCACACCTGTATTTGTGGTGTTCCTATTCTTCTCTGCAGATCCTCTCAAGCTCGGTCAGGTTGGATGGGGAGTGTCGCTGTACAGCTATTTTCAGGTCTCTCCAAAGATTTTCGATTGGGTTCAAGTCCTGGCTCTGGCTGGGCCACTCTAGGACATTCAGAGACTTTACCCAAAGCCCCTCCTGCGTTGTCTTGGCTGTGTGCTTAGGATCATTGTCCTGTTGGAAGGTGACCCTTCGCCCCAGTCTAAGGTCCTGAGCACTCTGGAGCAGGTTTTCATCAAGGATCTAGGTACTTTGCTCTTTCTCTCTTTCCCTCAATCCTGACTAGTCTCCCAGTCCCTGCCGCTGAAAAACATCCCCACCGAATGATTGCGCCACCACCATGCATCACCATAGGGATGGTGCCAGGTTTCCTCCATTCAGGCCAAAGAGTTAAATCTGGGTTTCATCAGACCAGAGAATCTTGAGTCCTCTAGGTGCCTTTTGGCAAACTCCAAGTGGGCTGTCATGTGCCTTTTACTGAGGAGTGGCTTCCATCTGGCCACTCTACCATAAATGCCTGATTGATGGAGTGCTGCAGAGATGGTTGTCCTTCTGGAAGGTTCTCTCATCTCCACAGAGGAACTCTGGAGCTCTGTCAGACTGACCATCGGGTTCTTGGCCACCTCCCTGACCAAGGTCCTTCTCCCCCGATTGCTCAGTTTGGCCAGGCGGCCAGCTCTAGGAAGAGTATTGGCGATTCCAAATTTCTTCCATCTAAGAGTGATGGAGGCCACTGTGTTCTTGGGGACCTTCAAACCTGATTTGGCTTTGTCATTATGGGGTATTGTGTGTAGATTGATGAGGGAAAACAAATATTTAATCCATTTTAGAATAAGGCTGTAACGTAACAAAATGTGGAAAAAGTCAAGGGGTCTAAATACTTTCCGAATGCACTGTATATATTCAACATTTTTACTGAAAACTCTTTTGGCCTGTACAGGAAATTTCCACTTTCACCTTTACTTAGGTACTTCTCTTCTCAGGTACTTCTCCCCCCCCCCCCCCCCCCACTCTGTAAGTAGAGGAGTGTAGATCGAATGAAGGGTGTCATCAGTACAAATAATTGACTTAGCTATTACATCATCATATGATCCTATTGTGGTTGATGTGCAACTGTGAGCAATTCAGCAACATTCAGTCCAATGTATTGCCATAGGATGCTCGTAAAGCTTATATAATGTGTAGCAGAAAGAGCAAAGTTGATCCTCAAGGGAGTTGGTGCTCTTGTTGTTGTCACTGATCTTTGAAACTAGAATGCTGCAGTAGTAGTATTAGTAATACTACTTAGTAATATTAGTAGTAGTGACTTTAGTAGTAACAGGGTTCTCAAAGGATCCGGATAAAGGACAAACACACACACACACACATACACACAGTAGCCTGTAGATAACATGAAGGGTGTTATTGGAAATCGCTTACCTACTGATTATGAACAACCAGTTTATGATGTTGCTGAAGCTTATGTACAACTGTGAGATACTCAGCAACACTCAGTTATGGTCAAACTGGATCCCATGCGCAACAGAAGAGCACATTAGCCCTATAACTCTAAGCCAAAACAGTTGTAACACACACACACACACACACACACACACACACACACACACACACACACACATACTGAATGAACAGCTCCACCCTCTGTCCATCTTGACAAATGACACCAATGTAAAATCTGTAATACAAGTCCCATGGTTGTTAGATAATGTAAGCCTTTATTGAATACATGTAGATCCCAGTAGAACCTACCTCTTTAGACTTTAGACATTGCACATGTTAACGTTCCCTCATCAAGATAAATTACATCAAGAACAGGTATTTAGTAAATGGTTTAACACACACCTCTATCTATGTATTGTCTATAGCAGGGCTATTTCAACCTGGGCCTAAAGGACTAGTAACTGCAGCACTGCTGGTTTTCATCCCTCCCCTCTGATCAGGGACTGATTCAGTGGATTCTCTGGCCAATCTAACACATGCCTGTTCTTTCAGGGTCTAGACTGGGTTACTGTAAAGCACAAATGTTTTTGGAAAAAGTACAGATAAACTTGAATTATTGAATGATCGGTGAGAAGAAGGAGAGAGAGAAGGGGAGAAGAGAAACCTAGCAGTACTGTGGATGGACCTGGAGGGCCTGGAGTTGAGTAGTCCTGGTCTATAACATGTCTGTAGCTACGTATAGTACAGTCATCTCACCACTGGCATGCCTGTCACAACTACCCAGAAGTCAACTCAGAAGAAGGGACAGACACCTGCCCACAGAACAACCTGACAACAAGGACCTCACCAGAATGATACATTCACCTTTGACCCAGATTAACATAGCAGCTCCTCCACAGAAGAACAGCGGCAGGGATGTAGTGGAGCGGAAACAAACGTTAAAAAAGTGTTTATTATGTTGTTAGCACACCTGGCTATTACATCAACTAGCATGGCTAGCATTAGTGCTTACGTTACTCAATCCTCTACGCCTGTCATCTTGGCCGGCATTCAACGTATAGCCACCTTTATATATTTTTTACCACTACATCCCTGTAAGCAGAGACACAAAAACAGCACAGCAACATAAATACTTTAGTAGCACACGTGCAAAGTTTCCTATTTTAACAGAGGTGTAGTTTTAGGCCTCTATTCAATCAGATCCGCATAGCGGTTGTTCTGGCGGAGGCGGAACTGCGTTAGAGCTGTCAAATCCACAAGCGGCTCCTGGCATTATACCTAAAGCGGACATTGCCATTGGCTGCAAGGAGTCGCATTAACGTAAATCCTATGCAGCCTTGTTTACAAGTTGGAACACAGGAATTTGAGATGTAATCTACACATCAATTAGGCTGACAGAAATCCTCATTTTGATTTCATGATTTTTCATTCTGAGCATAATTATTTCTGTATAGCCTATACTTTCTCGTTCGGAACTTCCAACTCTTTGTGACAATGATCGCAAAAGAGCAGCTGCTCACAGATTTGATGCTGCCAAAACATCCACTATGCTGGTGTCCGCTGTCTCCAGTTAACGCTTGATCTGATTGAATCTAGGCCTTAGAGTTTGTTTCACACAGAGTGATGTGAGGAGGGATAGATGGCTGCAAATTATGCAGTTGGACGAGCTGACAGACACAGAAACTCATTAGCAAACCAATCAGACACCTCAGTGAGTCAAATCATCATAAAACCTTTTGAACGTATACATTAGAATAAACACACACGCACACCCGATATCATACACACACACACATGCACACACATATTGTACATCTACACAAACTATCCATTCCTGGTCAAAAGCAAAAGCATGCACTGCAGTAATGCCAATATCCTACTGCAGTTTCCCCACAAACTAGACATTTAGATAATCGTATGGATACCTAGAAAGTAATCCATGTAAACAAGTAAAATGGGTGAAATATCCTTTTAACATGACAAGCCGGAATCCTTCATTGACGCTTCTCTAGTTCGGATTCTGTCCTTACAGAATCAATATTTTGTAACATAGTAAAACTATGGCACCTAGGCTGACTAAAGTACGTATCTTATCACCTAACTTGTATTCACATCAGACCCGTAGCACTGAGGGTAGCAGCAATATGTACCTTTGATAAAACTCAGGCTACGTTTACAATCAACCTGGTCTCAGAGCATTTCGTATGATTCTGTACGTAAATCTGAAAACACTATGTTACGTTTCGTATGGTATGTATTCATTTGTGATTGACCGTCACCCATTTCATATGATATGTTACGAATTATAGCTAGCTGGCTAACATTAGCTAGGCTAGGAGTTAGGGTTGGGTGTTAGGGTTAAGTTTAGGGGTTAAGTAACCATCGGTCTTATGTAACCCTACCAAACGTGACATATCATATCAAATCAACATATCATACTAATTTGAGTGTCCTGGATTTACGTTTACCATGTTAGGTCTAGTCAATGAGACCAGGCTGTTACAATGGCTTTTTCATATATCATCCCGTTAAAATCCACCTGCTTTCTGCTTAAACACATAGTTTAATGTTATACCAACTCAGCAACAAATAACCTAAACACGCATAAGCAGATATTACTTTTCTGTTTATGGATTTAAATGAGGTCACACACCAAGATGGTGAAACTGACAAGCTAGCTCACAGGAGATTGCCCATATATCACACACACCCGCAGACACACAAACACACACACAGACACACGCACACACACACTAGAGCGAAGAAGAGAAGAACTACATACTAGAGCGATTTCCAGCAGACTTTCATAAGAGAGAAAGGTTGGAGGGAACGAGGCACGACATTTGAGAAAGGCCATCGAGTTTTGTAGAGGGTAAGCTACCGTATGAGACAAGCAGCATGGCAGAGAGAGAGAAAGACAGAGGGATGGAGAGAGAATCACAACAGAAAGAAACAGAGAGAGCAAGGTAAGGAGAGAGAGAGAGACAACGTGAGAAAGATAAATGGAGAGAGAGAGAGAGAGGGAGAGAGAGAGAGAGAGAGAGAGAGAGAGAGAGAGAGAGAGAGAGAGAGAGAGAGAGAGAGAGAGAGAGAGAGAGAGAGAGAGAGAGAGAGAGAGAGAGAGAGAGAGAGAGAGAGAGAGAGAGAGAGAGAGAGAGAGAGAGAGAGATGTAGGGATACAGGTAAAGACAAAGAAAGAGTTAAACAGATACAAAGAAACAAAGAAACAGGGAAGAGCTATCGCTAGCAGCTCAGAGATTTCTTACTGAATAAATTCCTTTTGACAGAGACCCACAGCAACAGAGAACAAAGCCCTAAGCTGTCCCACAACACACACACACACACACACACACACACACACACACACACACACACACACACACACACACACACACACACACACACACACACACACACACAGTTTTCTTTAGAAATGTAGCTGCTTAATTTCCTGTAACTTTTGACGACACTAAAAGCTATTTCTTACTATTTCTATTTTACTATGGCCATGTTTTTCTTGCAATTGGAGCTGGGGTTGCAAAAGGCTTGAACATACATCATGAATAACTGACTACTTTGAAAGGAGAAATCACGCCCCACTCTGAAGTGTACAGCACTTCTTGGCATTTTGGTTTGAAGTACAAGATAGCACAGCAGCGACACAATAAATAACATTATTACATTATTGATAGACAAATTAATACATAAACAAGCAAACAAATGATGGCCCATATTTTACAGTAAAATCTGAACTGAAGACAGAGTCTGTGAGTGATTGGTGGTAAAGCCTTTTACACACATGTGTTCTGTGTGGCGCCTGCAACCATTGGTGTTTCTCTATTACCTTATTTGAACATGCTGTAATAAGGCCTACATAACACTGTCTTAAAACAAAGACAGTACATGTCAGCTTATGACGGACTTTGTACTGTTACGGCGTGTACTATTGTTTAGCTTAGCTAATTGGCTAAGCATGAAGCTGGCCAGATAGCATACTTGAATACCAGCCCAGATATGTAGTCCTTATGACAGCATGTTCAACAAAAGCCTAACTGGCACATGAGTGAAGGCTGCTGGGTAGTGTAGTTCTACATCAGGACATTGCCGCGTGTGTCAGGCAGCCGTAGCCCCACCAGTCCTCCTCCCACCAGTACAGTCGACGCCAGCAGGATGGGGATGGCCTTAGTGATGCCAACCAGAGAGCCGAAGATCAGGTTCCCCAGCACCGCTGCCAGCTTACACATGGCATTACAGAAGCCAAAGCCTGTACCCCTGGAGAGGAGAGGAGGAGAGAGTCAGGGTACATGTGTCTGTGTGTGTGTGTGTGTGTGTGTGTGTGTGTGTGTGTGTGTGTGTGTGTGTGTGTGTGTGTGTGTGTGTGTGTGTGTGTGTGTGTGTGTGTGTGTGTGTGTGTGTGTGTGGTGTGTGTGTGCGTGCGTGATCTATCCACCTCCTGTCTGTAGGGTAAAGCTCAGCAGTGACTACATCCAGGGAGTTCCAGGCTGATATACTGAGGCCGTTATAGAGACACAGCATGAAGATCATCATAGACTCACTGGTACCAAACCACAGGAAGAAACAACTGATGCCTGACAGCACCATGGAGCCCCCTGAAGGACAAAACATGCTATTACACACAAGATCACAAAAACACGAGATGTCATTTAATAACACATTACAAATACATACTCTTTTTGGTGATGATTGTTTTTCTTCATTTCACAGCAAGGTCAAACTCCAGTGGGGTAGTCATGCAATTGAAACTCTGTCTGAATTCCAAAGACATACTCTGTATGAAGTAGAATTTCAAAAACGTGTACAATTGAAACACTCCTACCCAGCATGCTCAGGCGCCCTATCTTGTCCATGAGGAGGGCGGAGACTATGTTGCCGGGCAACACGGCAAGTGTCCCCAGGAAGTTGACAAAGTAGACCCAGTAGGCGCTGTAGTCGTCGTCGAAAGTCATCTGACAGCCCGTTTTGTTGTGATGAAATGAACTGTTGATCACCCTCGACCCTACCAGCTTAGAATCGTCAATATCTGGAGAGAAAGACATGGAGACGAACAGAGAATGAAGAGTACTAATTTGACTCCTTTCTGTGCTTTTTGTCTGGCAGGTGGATTTTGTTGCTGTGGTTGAACCCGCTGTGGTTGAACCCGCGGCAGGTAGCCTAGCGGGTAGGAGCATTGGTCCAGTAACTGAACGGTTGCTGGATCGAATCCCCGAGCTGACAAGGTAAAGATCTGACGTTCTGCCCCTGAGCAAGGCAGTTAACCCACTGTTCCCCGGATGCTGAAGACGTGGATGTCGATTAAGGCAGCCCCCCCGCACCTCACTGATTCAAACGGGTTGAGTCAAATGTTGAAGACACATTTCAGTTGAATGCATTCAGTTGTACAACTGACTAGGTATCCCCTTTTCATAGGGAAAGTCAGTAGGCCTATAACTCTTTTATTAACTCATGTTTGCCCACTATCATTCACAAATGGTACCACCCTGCCTCTTTGCCTCAGTAACTTCTCTTGATGAAGGGAAGGGTGAACAGGGGGTGGGAGGGGGGTCAAAAACATGGTCCATCAGCAAAAACATCCCAGGCCTTTTAGGGATAACTACGTAACTCCCCTCTGATCGAAAAACTATTAATACACATAAAGGAGACAAAGGCAGCAATCACTGCCCTCTCTTTACCTCTCTCTCTTCATCTCTCACTCCCCTTTTCTCTCTCTTTACCTCTCTCTCTTCATCTCTCCCTCCCCCATTCCTCTCTCTTTACATCTCTCACTCCCCTTTTCTCTCTCTTTACCTCTCTCTCTTCATCTCTCCCTCCCCCATTCCTCTCTCTTTACATCTCTCACTCCCCTTTTCTCTCTCTTTACCTCTCTCTTTTCATCTCTCCCTCCCCCATTCCTCTCTCTTTACATCTCTCACTCCCCTTTTCTCTCTCTTTACCTCTCTCTCTTCATCTCTCACTCCCCTTTTCTCTCTCTTTACCTCTCTCTCTTCATCTCTCACTCCCTTTTTCTCTCTCTTTACCTCTCTCTCTTCATCTCTCACTCCACTTTTCTCTCTCTTTACCTCTCTCTCTTCATCTCTCCCTCCCCCATTCCTCTCTCTTTACCTCTCTCTCTTCATCTCTCACTCCCTTTTTCTCTCTCTTTACCTCTCTCTCTTCATCTCTCACTCCCTTTTTCCTCTCTCCCCGCTCCCTCCATTACCACACCCTCCCCCATTCCTCTCTCTTTGGTCTCTGCTCCCAGGAGGAGTGTCACTGCTAGAGGCAGTAAGACTACATTTCCCATGTGGCTTTTGCTCCAAGCTGACACGCCCAAATTGTTTTCATGTTCAGCTGTTTCCTAAAGGCTGAGGGGGAACCGTTTCTAAACCTGTGTCAGCTGAACTGCACCGTGGCTGTTTACAGTCCCCCAAATTCACTACTCCCTCGGAAACACTTGGTGTCCTGGAGGTGTTGTCTGGTTCAACCATTAGTCAGGTCCTCTTATAATTAAATTGCACTCTACCTGAATCTTACTTCATAAGAGCTACGTAACAGTCATAACGATGATATAACATACAGTACCAGTCAAAGGTTTGGACACACCTACTCATTCAAGGGTTTTTCTTTATTTTTACAATGTTCTACTCTGTAGAATAATAGTGAATACATCAAAACTATGGAATAACAGATGAAGCTGGTGGAGAGAACGCCAAGAGTGTGCAAAGCTGTCATCAAGGCAAAGGGTGGCTACTTTGAAGAATCTAAAATCGAAAATATATTTTGATATGTTGAACTCTTTTTTTGGTTACTACATGATTCCATATGTGTTATTCCATAGTTTTGATGTCTTCACTATTATTCTACAATGTAGGATATAGTACAAATAAAGAAAAACCCTTGAATGAGTAGCTGTGTCCAAACTTTTGACTGTTACTGTATGTCATAATCAGTATTATAAGATAGCGTTAACCAAGATCTGGGAGCGTTAACCATTACAACGTGAATTGGTCTGTGTGAAGCCAATTTAGAAAGGATATCTTTCCTTGCCTTAACTTTAGAGCAGAATGTTTAATTTGGTGACCCTCTGTCTATCAAATGGAATTGAACTTAATGCTGCAGGAGCCTATGTGTGTGTAACGATCATTGCAATGATCGTTACACGCGGTGGTGCATAGGTGGTGCACACGGCTCGGTTTCTTTGTCAAGCACAATGAACAGGAAGCAAAGAGGCAATCTCAGCAGGGGAAAATTCAAAGGAAAAGCTATAACTGCCTGAACCCACTCTTCACTCTCCTCTACAACCTGTCTCTGGCACAATACAGAGAATGAGGTGTCTGAGAGAGAGAGAGAGAGAGAGAGAAAGAGAGAGAGAGAGAGAGAGAGAGAGAGAGAGAGAGAGAGAGAGAGAGAGAGAGAGAGAGAGAGAGAGAGAGAGAGAGAGAGAGAGAGAGAGAGAGGCAGAAAGAGAGAGAGAGAGAGAGAGAGAGAGAGATAGAGAGGCAGAAAGAGATAGAGATAGAGAGAGAGCAGAGAGAGAGAGAGAGAGCAGAGAGAGCAAGAGAACACAAAGAGAGATAGAGGCAGAGAGAGAGAGAGACACAAAGAGAGAGAGAGCAGATAGAGCAAGAGAGCAGAGACAGAGAGAGTGAGAGGCAGAGACAGAGAGAGAGACACAAAGAGAGAGAGAGAGAGAGAGAGAGACACAAAGAGAGAGAGAGCAGAGAGAGCAAGAGAGCAGAGACAGAGAGAGTGAGAGCAGAAAGAAAGAGAGAATAGAGAGAGGGGGAGCAGAGAGAGAGAGCAGAGAAATATAGAGAGAGGAGAGGAAGAGAGTTATGTCCGAAGCATAATAGGGTTTTAGGAGAGGCTAGGCAGGGGGACACCTCATCTGTAACATGGTTGCTGTGAGGAAGAGACGTGAGTTACATTTCAAGTAAATATCCAAGTGTGTGTGTGTCGACTCTCACCTGTGTTATAAAAGAAGGCCTCTACGAAGCTGCAGTTCTTGAATAATGAGCCTACTGTTGACACGTCATCAAAGTAACAGTTCTGAAACGTGGAGTCTACGAAGGTGACGGACTTCAACTTCATGCTGATGAACCTAGCGAGCCGGATATGCGATTAGGACAGAAGGAGAGGAGGAGAGGAGAAGAAAATAAGAAAACAAGAAGAAAAAAGAAGAATGCAGAAATAAATAAAAAACTCCATTACACCAACACTTATTTATGGTCGACACACACAAAGCCGAGGAGCTGAGATTGTAATCAGGCAAATAAACGATGTATGATATCCTCTCCAGCAGCCAGCGGTGTGAGACCACTAACTAGGAGCAAATCCTGGCCTATACGCTGACTCAGCCCTTTCTATCCGCGAGATAAGGAGACGTGTTGAACTGGACGGCTGGACTGGACTGATTAAAGACTGATTAAAGACTTTACAAAACAGAGACGCAACGCAGGTCCACTGGCCAGTATTGTTGATGCACAAACAAAACACAGCATAAGTGCACACACACACGTACACGAACACACACACACGTACACGAACACACACACGCACACACGTACACGAACACACACACACACGTACACGAACACACACACGTACACGAACACACACACACGCACACGCACACGAACACACACACACGCGGTGTTGAGATGAACAAAGTTAATCTCTCACGTATTACAGCTCGAATAGATTGTTTTCAGTTCTGAGGTAACCATGGTTTCTAATGTAAGCGGTGTAGTACGTCAACGTGGTCCTGTGATATTGTGTGTATCCCAGCATGCCTGTCTCTTATCCACGCTACTGTATTACGATACTGCCTCTCATCTAATCTAATATATGTGTGTTGTGTCATGTTGTATTCATAGATGAGGTACAGAGGAGAAGCATAATACAAATATACATTGTGGTGTCTCCTCTGGCCTCTGAAAGAGGCAATAATAACCTTGCCATAAAGAGAGAGAGAGAGAGAGAGGAAGAAAGGCGAAGAAGGAGTGCGAGGAGAAGAGGGAGTGAGAAAAAGAGAAAGACAGAGGGAGGGAGAAAGAGAGAGACAGAGAAGGAATGGTAGGGAGGAGGCGAGGGAGAGAGATGATGTTTTTTAATTTCCTGGAGGCGGTGTAGATAAAGGAACGGTGTGTTGTTTGCGGGAATGACGGATCACACTGCAAACATGGAATGAGACAGGCTACTTTAAATATATTATCATTGGAGAAACTGGGGGTTCTGACAGAGTCTGTTGAACACATTAAAGACAGTCTCTTTAAGAGAGTCTGTTGGTTACAATACCTGTCGTTGACGAACACTCCGTTGGTGTGTATCTGGTTCTCCAGGGTGAAGTTAAAGGTGAAGTCTTCTATACGTTCGTTGTTGTGAGTCTTCACTCTGGAGGCGTACTCATCAGACTGAAGGTGATGGATGACATCAGGGAACCACACTGATAGGCCGTAGTACCTGCACACAGGAAATTACATCATCGTAGCTTGTTTTGTTTCAACGTTGTTCATTTGAAAAGTAGTGCAATGTATTATTGATGCTAAGTGGTTCCTTTAGCTATACTGAACAAAGATATAAATGCAACATGTAAAGTGTTGGTCGCATGTTTCATGAAGTGAATTAGAAAAATTCCATACATTTTCCATATGCACAAAAAGCTTATTTCTGTCAAATTTTGTGCACAAATTTGTTTACATCCCTGTTAGTGAGCATTTCTCCTTTGCCAAGATAATCCATCCACCTGACAGTTGTGTCTTATCAAGAAGCTGATTAAACAGCATGATCATTACACAGGAGCACCTTGTGCTGGGGACAATAAAAGGCCACTCTAAAATGTGCAGTTCTGTCCCACTACACAATGCTACAGATGTCTCAAGTTTTGAGGGAGCGTGCAATTGGCATGCTGGCTGCAGGAATGTCCAACAGAGCTGTTTTAGAGAATTTGGCAGTTTATCCAACCGGCCTCCAACCGCACACCACGTGTAACCACGCCAGCCCAGGACCACATCTGGCTTCTTCACTTGCGGGATCGTCTGAGGAGGGGGAGGGGGGGTGCTGAGGAGTACTTCTGTCTTTTGTGGGGAAAAACTCATTCCGATTGGCTGGGCCTGGCTCCTCAGTGGGTGGGCCTACGCCCTCCCAGGCCAACTCATGGCTGCACCCCTGCCCAGTCATGTGAAATCAATAGATTAGGGCCTAATACGTTTATTTAAATTGACTGATTTACTTCTATGAAATTGAACTCAGTAAAATCTTGGAAATTGCTGCATGTTGCATTTATATTTTTGTTCAGTCTAGATGGGCGATCTCTTTCCCTGTTAGCGTGTTAGCATTTATCACAGGGATATCAGCGAGACACTGGCTATATCTCAGAGTCAGACACTTATCATTATGAACACACAGACTCGGCTGGGACAGACTGATAACTGGGATAAGTACTGCTGAGAGTAGAGCAACACTTCAACACCTTAATTTAATAGACAGAGTGGAGTTTTAGAGGACAATCTCACCCAAAAGACAGTGTGAACCACACGATGGCCAGTTTGATGGTGTTGTCTCTGACCGGGTAGTTGAAACATTTCATGAACGTTAACCAGATCTAAACAGAGTAAATGGGAGAGAGAGAGATGGAAATAGGGAGAGGGTGATACATTTGTTCATCATAATGCTTTCATATCATCTGGGAATCGGACTCCTACCCCTCTGAGTTCGGTCCTGATCCTGAAGAGGACTTTGGCCACAGGGTTGGCTGAGTCTGACTGCATCTCCACCAACTCATCCAGATGCTTAGGAAGCTTTATCCTGTTCACCTACAGTACAGGGGTAGACACAGTCAATGTGTGTGTGTGTTTGTGAACAAACAAACACCATTGTTTAAATATCCCATATTTATGTTTATTTATTTTCCCTTTTGTACTTTAACTATTTGCACATCGTTACAACACTGTATATAGACATAATATGACATTTGAAATGTCTTTATTCTTTTGAAACTTCTGTGAGTGTAATGTTAACAGTACATTTTTATTGTTTATTTCATTTTTGTTTATTATCTACTTCACTTGCTTTGCCAATGTAAACATATGTTTCCCATGCCAATAAAGCTATTGAATTGAATTGAGAGAGAGACAGAGAGCGAGAGAGAGAGAGCGAAAGAGAGAAAGAGAGACGGACAAAGAAACAGACAGACAGACAGGCAGGCAGGCAGGCAGGCAGGCAGGCAGGCAGGCAGGCAGGCAGGCAGGCAGGCAGGCAGGCAGACAGACAGACAGACAGACAGACAGACAGACAGACAGACAGACAGACAGACAGACAGACAGACAGACAGACAGACAGACAGACAGACAGACAGACAGACAGACAGACAGACAGACAGACAGACAGACAGACAGACAGACAGACGAGTGCGAGCAAGCAAGAGAGAGAGAGAGGTACTATATACTCACAGTAAAGACTTTCTCTGGTTCTCCGCGGGCCCTCATGTTGGTGTCGTGGATCTGTTTCAGCACCATCCAGGCCTCGTCATGTTTACCCATCTATACACAGAGAGGAGGGTTACACACACACACACACACACGCACACACGCACACACACACACACTCCTTACCTCTAGGAAAAACCGTGGGCTCTCAGGTATGAAGGTGAGTGCTACAACAGCACACACACAGGGCAGAGCACACACCACCACAAACACTCTCCAACTGTGGAACTGGTAAGCCGAGCCCATACTGAAACTCCAACCTGCACACACAAACAGAAACCACCAATCAGATACAAGCAAAATTAGCACAGAAATACAAATTCCATGCCTAATATGACGTATTTTTGGAAAAAGTATGAAGGTCTGAAAATCTTAAAGTGCCACCAAGCACCCTGAAATCATCAGCCTGTTTCATTATTGTCTCTTATGAGGAAACACACACTTCTATTTTCCACATGAGATGCAGCATGTTGATGGTAATGAGAATGACTAGAGGCTGAAGAACACCATATGGTGAAGAGAACGGGCGAGAAAGAGAGAGAGAGAAGGAGAGAGAAAGAGAGAGAGAGAAGGAGAGAGAAAGAGAGAGAGAGAAGGAGAGAGAAAGAGAGAGAGAGAAGGAGAGAGAAAGAGAGAGAGAGAAGGAGAGAGAAAGACAAAGCGTTGGGTTCAATTCTTATTGGAGGCATTCAGTGAGACTAATTGATACAGCAATCTCTGAGGACAGCAAAGCAAGAACTCAGGTAACAGCCTCAGTTAGCAACCACTGCACACACTACCTTCTCTCTCTCTCTCTCTCTTCCCTTCTTTTTCTTTGATTCCTCTCTGTCTTTTCTTCTCTGTATCTATTATTCTCTTTCTTACAGGAAGGAATGTAGGCCGACAGCACATAAAGTATATCTTCAGCATCCCCTGAACAGAATGAAAATAAAGACACACAGCAAGCAGACAGCTGGTGATTTTACAGTCAGTGTATGGGTGGTATTCTGGCTTGCCCCTGGGCTGGAGGGAGAAAGCCACAGAGCTGTCATAGAATAGAATACATAAAAATATTATCAATTTATTCTATTAAATAAGTAAATCAATCCATGGATTCTATTTCTATGGTTATGTCAGGGAGATAGCAGAAGTGTAAGGGGGAGTTATGGTGATATCACAGTATTGTAAACCAAATCATGTCTGTTTGAGGGTTGTTGGTGTGTGTGTGTGTGTGTGTGTGTGTGTGTGTGTGTGTGTGTGTGTGTGTGTGTGTGTGTGTGTGTGTGTGTGTGTGTGTGTGTGTGTGTGTGTGTGTGTGTGTGTGTGTGTGTGTGTGTGTGTGTGTGTGTGTGTGTGTGTGTATCCCATGGGGATGTGTTAGATTCTACCAGTACAAATCTCATTAGGAGAATTATAATGGACTGGAGGGTATGGCTGACTGACTCACACACACATATGCACACGTACAGGCATCCGCGCGCACACACACACAGCAAGATTTATTGAGCTACGCTATGCAGAATAACGCAATGTCACACCACACACACATACACACCTGCAGTATCCTTGGTCTCAGCGCATTGCCCACGACCAATGTTAAATCACTGAGCAAATTTCAGGTCTGCTGAGCGCAAACTTGAACGTTGTGAAAATTCTGTGCAACTTCCAGCGCACGCTTACTGTGAACACTAAGGCTGTACCCGCTTTAAGTTATTATTATTATTATTATATTTTTTTTACCTCCTTTTTCTCCCCAATTTCGATCTTGTCTCATCGCTGCAACTCCCCAATGGGCTTGGGAGGTGAAGGACGGATCATACGTCCTCCGAAACATGACACGCCAAACGGCGCTTCTTAACACCCGCACGCTTAACCCGGAAGCCAGCTGCACCAATGTGTCAGTCGAAACACCGTTCGAACTGACAACCGAGGTCAGCCTGCAGACGCCCGGCCCACCACAAGGAGTCGCTAGAGCGCGATGAGCCAAGTAAAGCCCCCCCGGCCAACCCTCCGATAACCCGGACGATGCTGGGCCAATTGTGTGCCGCCCTTATGGGACTCCCGTTCACGTCCGGTTGTGACACTGCCTGGGATCGAATCCAGGACTGTAGTAACGCCTTTAGCCCTGCGATGCCTTAGATTGCTGCGCCACTTGGGAGGCCCTTAACCTGTTTATCCACTTGTCCTTCAGACAAGGAGGTGACTGAAATGTTATTGTGTTGTTTGACGCAAGAAATCACTTTACAAAACAAAAAAATGCATCATTATTCCAATAGCATTATAACAGAGAATCAGGAAAATTATGCTACCCTCTGCCTACTGGCTACTTAGCTTTTTCAAGCCTGTCTCAAAACACAACATTGGGCTTTTAAAACAAAAAAAAGCTCTTTACATGAAGCTGGTTGAGAGAATGCCAAGAGTGTGCAAAGCTGTCATCCAGGCAAAGGTTGGCTACTTTGAAGAATCTAAAATCTAAAATATATTTTGACTTGTTTAATACTTTTTTGGTTACAACATGATTCCATATTTGTTATTCCATAGTTTTGATGTCTTCACTATTATTCTACAATGTAGAAAATAGTACAAATAAAGAAAAATCCTTGAATGAGTAGCTGTGTCCAAACTTTTGACTGGTACTGTATATTCTTTGTATTAGTATGTTAGACATTTACTGTACAGCTGGAGCTAGAAACACAAGCATTTCGCTTCTATCTGCTTTAAAGGAGTAGTTCACTATTTTACAACTTGATGTTAGAAGGTTCCTCGCCCTGAAAGTAGTCTACAGGAGAAACTGTAATCCGTGGTTTAGTTCAAGGGTGTAACTTTGTGTTGGATTTAGGGGGGATTAGGGTCAATGAGTTTCCGTTGTCAACACCGCTGTAGGGGGATCCGGCGGTACAGTATGCAGCCGGATCTCCCATGCCCCACATGGGAGATAAAAAAACATTAAAAAGCTGTGAAATTGTTATTTCTGGTTAATTTTGAAGTGAAAATACATCATAAAATGTGCTGATAAATTGGTCAATATACTACAATCACAATGGAAACACCAATATTTTTCTATATTACCTTAAACTGTGTTCTTACTCTTAACAGTTCAGAAAGTCACCACCACAACCCTTATTTAACTACATTTACATGTCGAAAACTATTATTCTATTATGTACCCAGCATTACGCTTGGCTAGTACATGGTCTTGAATAACTAATTTCTTATACCCAATTAACTTAAAATGAGTCGAGGGAATCTGAGTCCACAAACTTTTTAGTTGGTTACACAATTTAATTGCAGTGTTAATTCATAAAATATTTCAGTGACAGTCAAACCACATTATTTGACCAAAAGTATGTGGATACCTGCTCGTCGAACATCTCATTCTAAAATCATGGGCATTCATATGGAGTGTCCTCCCTTTGCTGCTATAACAGCTTCCTCTCTCCACTCCATTCAGCCACAAGAGCATTAGTGAGGTCGGGCACTGATGCTGGGCGATTAGGCTTGGCTCGCAGTCAGCGTTCCAATTCATCCCAAAGGTTTTTGATGAGGTTGAGGTCAGGGCTCTGTGCAGGCCAGTCAAGTTCTTCCACGCAGATCTCACCAAGCAATTTCTGTATGGACCTCGCTTTGTGGATGGGGGCATTGTCATGCTGAAACAGGAAAGGGCCTTCCCCAAACTATTGCCACAAAGCGCACACCACCCACCACTTCCGAGTATATTACTCGCTAATGTCCAGTCCCTAGATAACAAAGTCGACAAAATTAGGGCAAGAGTTGCTTTCCAAAGAGTTATCTGTGATTGTAACATACTCCATTTCACGGAGACATGGCTAGCTAGGGACATAGAATTTAGGTAGCCTTTTGCTCAAATTGTATCAGCATATTGATTGCAGTTCACGAGCGAGTAACATGCTCAACCACTGATACTCGAACTTCCGCGATGCATACAAGGCCCTCCCCCACCCTCCTTTTTGCAAATCTGACCATGACTCCATCTTGTTGCTCCCCTCCTTTAGGCAGAAAGTAAAACAGGAAGTGCCCGTGCATAGGTCTATCCAATGCTCATCCTCAACACTGGGGCCCCACAAGGCTGCGTTCTCAGCCCTCTCCTGTACTCCCTGTTCACCCACAACTGCGTGGCCATGCACGCCTCCAACTCAATCATCAAGTTTGCAGACGACACTACAGTGGTAGGCTTGATTACCAACAACGACAAGATGGCCTACAGGGAGGAGGTGAAGGCCCTTGGAGTGTGGTGTCAGGAAAATATCCTCTCACTCAATGTCAGCAAAACAAAATAAATTATCATGGACTTCAGGAAACAGCAAAGGAAGCAATGCCCTGTCCACATCGACGGGACAGCAGTGGAGAAGGTGAAAAGTTTTAAGTTCCTCGGTGTACATATCATCGACAAACTGAAATGGTCCACGCACACAGACAGTGTGGTGAAGAAGGCTTGACACCAAAAACCCTCACTAACTTTTACAGGTGCACATTTGAGAGCATCCTGTCGGGCTGTATCACCGCCTGGTACGGCAACTGCACCGCCCACAACCGCAGGGCTCTCCAGAGGGTGGTGTGGTCTGCACAACGCATCAACGGGGGCAAACTACCTGCCCTCCAGGACACCTACAACACCCGATGTCACAGGAAGGCAAAAAAGATAATCAAGGACAAAAACCACCCGAGCCACTACCTGTTCACCCCGCTATCATCCAGAAGGCAAGGTCAGTACAGGTGCATCAAAGCTGGGACAGAGAGATTGAAAAACAGCTTTTATCTCAAGGCCATCAGATTGTTAAACAGCCAACACCAGCACAGAGAGGCGGCTGCCTACCTACAGACTTGATATCATTGGCCACTTTAATAAATGGAACACTAGTCACTTTAATAATGCCATTTTAAGAATGTTTACATATCTCGCATTACTCATCTCATATGTATATACTGTATACTGTATCCTTCACTATCTATTCTTTACTATCTATTGCATCTTAGCCGCTCTCACTGCTCATCCATATATTTTATACTTATATATCCTCATCCCATTCCTTTACTAGATGGTGTGTATTAGGGTTTGTTGTGGAATTCTTAGATATTACCTGTTAGATACTGCTGTATTGTTGGATCTATAGTAGAAGCATAAGCATTTCGCTACACTCGCAATAACATCTGCTAACCATGTGTATGTGACCAATAACATTTGATTTGATTTGAAAGTTGGAGGCACAGAATCGTCTAGTATGTCATTGTATGCTGTGACGTTAAGATTTCCTTTCACTGGAACAAGGCGACCTATCTCAAACCATGAAAAACAGCCCCAGACCATTTTTCCTCCTCCCCCAAACTTTACAGTTGGCACTATGCATTCGAGCAGGTAGCGTTCTCCTGTCATCTGCCAAACCCAGATTCACTCCAGCATTTCCACTGCTCCAGAGTTCAATGGCGGCAAGCTTTACACCACTTCAGCCAACGCTTGGCTTTGCACATGGCAATCTTAGGCTTGTGTGTGGCTGCTTGGCCATGGAAACCCATTTAATGAAGCTCCCAATGAACAGTTATTGTGCTGATGTTCCTTCCAGAAGCAGTTTGGAGTGTTGCAAAAAAGGACAGATGATCTTTACGTGCTAGGTGTATCAGCACTCAGCGGTTCTGTTCTGTGAGCTTGTGTGGCCTACCACTTTGCGGCTGAACCGTTGTTTCTCCTAGACGTTTCCACTTCACAAAATTATACCACTTACAGTTGACCGGGGCAGCTCTAGCAGGGCAGAAATTTCACAAACTGACTTGTTGGAAAGGTGGCATCCTATGACAGTGCCACATTGAAAGTCACTGAGCTCTTCAGTAAGGCCATTCTACTGCCAATGTTTATCTATGGAGATTGCATGGCTTTGTGCTTGATTTTATACACCTGTCAGCAACGGGTGTGGCTGAAATAGCCACATCCGTAATTTGAAGGGGTGTCCACATACTTTTGTATATATAGTGTATAGCTCTTTAATATGGATCAAGCGTATGGCGTAATGCTCAAGCAATAGACTTCAAAAATACATAGAAGAAACTCATTGTCATTCAACAAACATACACAATCAATAACAGTCATTATAAACCGGGTGGTTCGAGCCCTGAATGCTGATTGGCTGAAAGCTGGGGTATATCAGACCGTATACCACAGGTATGACCAAAAATGACTTTTTACTGTTGTAATTACGTTGGTAACCAATTTATCTGTTTTGTGTCATTGTTGAGCGCAGCCACGTCTTCAACCTCCATGACAACCAAATGAAATCAGAATGCAGGCAACAACTGTTTTGTTATAGCACTTACTTGGGCTACTATCAGTAAAGATGAGATATTGAACTGATAGTGCTTTATAACTCAAATTCTCACCTGATAACCTGTTCATCCTCTCCCTGCTTCAACACGGACGGTGCTCTCTCTCTCACTCACTATATTTCTCTCTCACTCTCACTATATTGCTCTCACTCACTCACTCACTATATTGCTCTCTCTCACTCACTCACTATATTGCTCTCTCTCACTCACTCACTATATTGCTCTCTCTCACTCACTCACTATATTGCTCTCTCTCTCTCTCTCTCTCTCACTATATTTCTCTCTCTCTCTCACTCACTATATTGCTCTCTCTCTCACTCACTATATTGCTCTGTCTCTCACTCACTATATTGCTCTCTCTCACTCACTTTGAGCCCAGCCATAATCATATGATTATCTACAATTATCATATGACAATAATGGCTGGCCTTAACAATGATGGTGTTCGCTTATTAACATGAATTCAATTGTACTTTTATAAGCTAAATTAATGATTTAATGTCTGGTAATGGGTATAGCTAGCAATCCGACTACATAGTACCTGTTTATTATGAATTGTACAGTGTAGCTTACAGCCCTCTGCACTCTCACCAAAAATATTTGTCCTGCATTTTTCTCCTCTTTGGCATGAAGGGCACTAGCTACCTTTTCACTAGGGTGAACACTGACCCTTTGAGTGCTGCTTATCTGAAACTGCAATTGAAAAGGAAAAGGGGAAGATCCAGATACTGTGCTGGCTTTGGTTAAAGATGTTTATTACCAACCCAAGATAGACCACAGCCTGTCATTTCCAATGGGAGCAAATTAATCATAGTGGGCAGAACAAGCAAAGAGGTAGGCAGAGCCAAGCACGAGCTAGTGAGATCATATTGTCACATTCTAGCATGTATTCACATATTTCTGTCAGGAAACACCTACTCTGTGATGTACGTGTGTGCAATAACCCAATTCGCCCTTGCACTCTTTAAAAAAAAATGCAATTTCTTAAAACTTTGGCAAAGGGTAAAGTCTACTAAACTTAGTCCACTCTGTTCATAACATATGCTAGTTTTGGGACAGAAAACTGTGTTGAGATCAAATGTTTCATTGATGAGAAAATTAGCAGAATGTCGGGCAAAATCCATCTCGCTCCACCTTCTCCCACTGTTGGCCACTGGTCTTCCTCTCATCACCAAATTTGGTGATGAGTGGAAATGCTGGCCAGATGCTTCAGATGTATACATCCAGTGAAACATCTGGCTCATTCTTCCATCTGTGCTTTGGTGCTAGCTTAGCTAGCTAGCTAATGGTAGCCTAGCTAAAATAGCCAACTTAGCATTGGGTCACTCGGTATAAAACAGTTTTTTACACAATCTTATCTCATCAGCAATAGTTTGCTAGTTAAACAACAACATAGGAATACATTTATGAAATGTTCATGAACTTTTACTCGTTTGGAAACTCTCAAAACATTTATACATTGGAGCGCTCGTGAATATAGCTGCGCTACCTCTCCTCAGCAAACACCACAAAGAGAAAGAGAGAGCGTAGTGCGTGCTGTTGAACTGTCACTGCAGACCAAAGCAATACATTGGGCAGGCTGCCTCCTCATAAAATTAGAAACTGAGTCACTGTGGTGCAAAGCCACATAAAGCCATTAGCTGCCTGCCACTTTACAGTGGGGATGTTTTTCCAATCAAACTCATCATATTATATTATTGGGGGAGTCAAATTGACCTGTTTCTAATATTGGGGGTCGGGGGGTTTCAGTTTTTCTTTAATCAGCCATGACAAACTTCAGCTAACTTTAGCCACCGCTAGCCAAAAATCTATCGAAGTGATGGGTACATGTAAAAAAAAATATTAGAAAAAACCAAAAAAAATCACCTTTAGGTATCATCAAACCAAATATGGAGTTGACTTCAGGTGGTTTGGAAATTATATATATTTTTAAGATAACATGCCCACCGTCACTTTAGAGAAGACTGAACCATGGATTACAGTTTCTCCTGGCCCATAAACTACCTTCAGGGTCAGGAACCATCTAACATCATGTTGTAAAATAGTGAACTACTCCTTTAACATCTGCTAATCTGTGTACATGACAAATAAACCTTGATTAGATTTGCAATTCGAGTGTACAGTACACAGTAACCACAGACATGCACAGCTCCTCACAGACACACTTCACGTACAAAACATTACGGCTGTGAGGTTACGCCACGCCCCTCAACTTAATTCAGCAAACACACATACACACACAAACACTGAGGTTTTCCAGGAAGAGGAGTCCTGCAGCCTCTGGCTAGCAGCAGTCAATGAAGAGTCCACTGCGGCGGAACCTACGACACACACACGGCTGCTTCACACACACACACACACACACGGCTGCTACACACAGAGAGACCAAGGTGTTAACGGTGTGTGGTGCGTGTGTGTGTGTGAAGACATGTCGTGTGTTTTATGACGAGTGCTTTTTTATCTTCTGTCCTCAACAGTCTTTTATAGTAAATCAATGACTTCACTGAAAATTCTACACCTGCCTACACCCACACCCACACCCACCACATTGCATACACCACCATGCATTCACCACGCCTCTTCAATCACCCCCCCCCCCCCCCCCCCTTCGTCTCTATCCTTCATTTGCTCTCCTTTTCTCTCTCTTCACCAGTCTTTCTTTTTCCTGTTCACGTTCTCCCTCGTCCCTTCTCTCTCTCTCTCCCCCTGTCTCTCCCACTCTGCTTTTCTTTATCGATCACCCTCCGTCCCTCCCTCCCTCGCTCTGTTTTTCCTTCACCCGTTAAATATCCCTGACACCGCCCACATAAATCATCTTCACTTATCCACCTCTCCTTCCCTCCTGCTTTTTCTTTCCTTCCTTTTCCTCTTTTCATTCCCCTCCGTCTCTCCTTCTCTTTTCTAACTGTTGGCCCTCTCTCCTCTATTCTGTCCTTTCTTTCTTGGATCCCCTCTCTTTCTCTCTTGCTTTCCTCTTCTCTAGCTTTGGTTGCTGTTAAATATACTTGTCCATTCTAGGATACGGGTTGCAGCCCGTTCAGGCCTAAGTTGCTAATGTCAATCACATGTGACAAATGTAACTTGCCTTAGAACGGTTATTATTGGTGAACTAAGTGAGTCACTCAGATAATCCTGCACCTGATAGGAGGACAGGGCTGTCAGTCACTCACCGTAGTGTGGTATGATGAGCCAGGCCATGGCTGAGGCGTAGATCCCTCCTATCATCCAGAACATGCAGAGCCAGCTCAGGTGCTCTCCTCTCTTCTCCCTCGCCAGGAACTCAGCAAAGTAGGGGAACACGATGGGCACAGCCCCACCAATCCTGCACGGGGACATGGGAAACATAGTCAGCACTATATGGACAAATTAACTGCGAAACGTAGGGTCCATTTTTGGAGTGCCCCTTTTGTCCTTTTTGTCCGGTCATTGGTATTGTATGTGTGTTTGTGTGAGAAGTTCGGGAAACATGGCTGCTCTCATCTAACGCAATGGGATTGAGTCTGGAGAGAGAGACAGAGAGAGAGAGAGAGAGAGAGAGAGAGAGAGAGAGAGAGACAGAGAGAGAGAGAGAGAGACAGAGAGAGAGAGAGACAGAGGATCTGAGAGACAAGGCAAGAAGGGCCTTCTATGCCATCAAAAGGAACATACATTTCAACATACCAATTAGGATCTGGCAAAAAATACTTGAATCAGTCGTAGAGCCCATTGCCCTTTATGGTTGTGAGGTCTGGGGTCCGCTCACCAACCAAGATTTCACAAAATGGGACAAACACCAAATTGAGACTCTGCATGCAGAATTCTGCAAAAATATCCTCCGTGTACAACGTAGAACACCAAATAATGCATGCAGAGCAGAATTAGGCCGATAACCACTAATTATCCAAATCCAGAAAAGAGCCGTTAAATTCTACAACCACCTAAAAGGAAGCGATTCCCAAACCTTCCATAACAAAGCCATCACCTACAGAGAGATTAACCTAGAGAAGAGTCCCCTAAGCAAGCTGGTCCTAGGGCTCTGTTCACAAACACAAACACACCCCACAGAGCCCCAGGACAACAGCACAATTAGACCCAACCAAATCATGAGAAAACAAAAAGATAATTACTTGACACATTGGAAAGAATTAACAAAAAAACAGAGCAAACTAGAATGCTATTTGGCCCTAAACAGAGAGTACACAGTGGCAGAATACCTGACCACTGTGACTGACCCAAACTTAAGGAAAGCTTTGACTATGTACAGACTCAGTGAGCATAGCCTTGCTATTGAGAAAGGCCGCCGTAGGCAGACCTGGCTCTCAAGAGAAGACAGGCTATGTGCACACTGCCCACAAAATGAGGTGGAAACTGAGCTGCACTTCCTAACCTCCTGCCCAATGTATGACCATATTAGAGAGACATATTTCCCTCAGATTACACAGATCCACAAAGAATTCGAAAACAAATCCAATTTTGATAAACTCCCATATCTACTGGGAGAAATTCCACAGTGTGCCATCACAGCAGCAAGATTTGTGACCTGTTGCCACAAGAAAAGGGCAACCAGTGAAGAACAAACACCATTGTAAATACAACCCATATTTATGCTTATTTATTTTAACTTGTGTGCTTTAACCATTTGTACATTGTTACAACACTGTATATATATAATATAACATTTGTAATGTCTTTATTGTTTTGAAACTTCTGTATGTGTAATGTTTACTGTTAATTTGTATTGTTTATTTCACTTTTGTATAATATCTACCTCACTTGCTTTGGCAATGTTAACACATGTTTCCCATGCCAATAAAGCCCCTTGAATTGAATTGAATTGAGAGACAGAGAGACAGACACACAGAGAGACACAGAGACACAGAGACACAGAGAGACAGGGAGACAGAGAGACAGAGAGAGAGAGAGAGAGAGAGAGAGAGAGAGAGAGAGAGAGAGAGAGAGAGAGAGAGAGAGCACAAATCAATAGGCCAGCAGTTAGCAGCCAAACAGCCTTTCATCTGGTCCCATTGGCAACACACTACGACAGACATCAAACTATTAATAGATTGCTATTTATCCGCAGAGGTGTAAAGTACTTTGGTAAAACTACTGTAAAGTACTACTAAAGTCGTTTTTTGGGGTATCTGTACTTTACGATTCATATTTTTAACTACTTTTACTTCACTACATTCCTAAAGAAAATAATGTCCATTTTACTCCATACATTTTCCCTGATACCCAAAAGTACTTGTTGCATTTTGAATGCTTAGCAGGACAGGAAAATGGTCCAATTTACGTACTTATCAAGAGAACATCCCTGGTCATCCCTACTGCCTCTGATCTGGAGGACTCACGAAACACAAATCCTTTGTTTGTAAATTATGTCGGAGTGTATAAAAACAACTACCTTATATACATAAGTGTAAAGGAATGAATAAGAATATGTACATAAAAATATATGGATAAGCGATGGCCGAACGGCATAGGCAAGATGCAGTAGATGGTATAGATTACAGAATATACATATGAGATGAGTAATGTAAGGTATGTAAACATTATTTAAAGTTGCATTGTTTAAAGTGGCTAGTGATACATTTACGATGTCCAATTTTTTATTACTAAAGTGGCTAGAGATTGAGTCAGTATGTTGGCAGCAGCCACTCAATGTTAGTGATGGCTGTTCAACAGTCTGATGGCCATTCAACAGTCTGATGGCCTTATGATAGAAGCTGTTTTTCAGTCTCTCGGTCCCAGCTTTGATGCACCTGTACTGACCTCGCCTTCTGGATGATAGCGGGGTGAACAGGCAGTAGCTCGGGTGGTTGTTGTCCTTGATGATCTTTTTGGCCTTCCTGTGACATCAGGTGGTGTAGGTGTCCTGGAGGGAAGGTAGTTTTCCCCCGGTGATGCGTTGTGCAGACCTCACTACCCTCTGGAGAGTCTTACGGTTGTGGGCGGAGCAGTTACTGTACCAGGCTGTGATACAGCACGACAGGATGCTCTCGATTGTGCATCTGTAAAAGTTTGTGAGCGTTTTTGGTGACAAGCTGAATTTCTTCAGCCTCCTGAGGTTGAAGAGGCTCTGCTGCGCCTTCTTCACCACGCTGTCTGTGTGGTGCGTACCATTTCAGTTTGTCCGTGATGTGTACGCCGAGGAACTTAAAACGTTCCACCTTCTCCACTACTGTCCCGTCGATGTGGATAGGGGGCTGCTCCCTCTGCTGTTTCCTGAAGTCCACGATAATCTCCTTTGTTTTGTTGACATTGAGTGTAAGGTTATTTTCCTGACACCACACTCCGAGGGCCCTCACCTCCTCCCTGTAGGCCGTCTCGTCGTTGTTGGTAATCAAGCCTACCACTGTAGTGTCATCTGCAAACTTGATGATTGAGTTGGAGGCATGCATGGCCACGCAGTCATGGGTGAACAGGGAGTACAGGAGGGGGCTGAGAACACACCCTTGTGGGGCCCCAGTGTAGAGGATCAGCGGGGTGGAGATGTTGTTTCCTACCCTCAACACCTGGGGGCGGCCCGTCAGGAAGTCCAGGACCCAGTTGCACAGGGCGGGGTCGAGACCCAGGGTCTCGAGCTTAATGACGAGTTTGGAGGGTACTATGGTGTTAAATGATGAAAAGAATCATGGCCTCTAAACCTTCACGCTGCATTCTGGACCCTATTCCAACTAAACTACTGAAAGAGCTGCTTCCTGTGCTTGGCCCTCCTATGTTGAACATAATAAACGGCTCTCTATCCACCGGATGTGTACCAAACTCACTAAAAGTGGCAGTAATAAAGCCTCTCTTGAAAAAGCCAAACTTTGACCCAGAAAATATAAAAAAGTATCGGCCTATATCGAATCTCCCATTCCTCTCAAAAATTTTAGAAAAAGCTATTGCGCAGCAACTCACTGCCTTCCTGAAGACAAACAATGTATACGAAATGCTTCAGTCTGGTTTTAGACCCCATCATAGCACTGAGACTGCACTCGTGAAGGTGGTAAATGACCTTTTAATGGCGTCAGACCGAGGCTCTGCATCTGTCCACGTGCTCCTAGACCTTAGTGCTGCTTTTGATACCATCGATCACCACATTCTTTTGGAGAGATTGGAAAACCAAATTGGTCTACACGGACAAGTTCTGGCCTGGTTGATATCTTATCTGTCGGAAAGATATCAGTTTGTCTCTGTGAATGGTTTGTCCTCTGACAAATCAACTGTAAATTTTGGTGTTCCTCAAGGTTCAGTTTTAGGACCATAATATGCATAATATGATGGCTATATTTGTGTCTTGATTGGGCTCTGAGCGCCGACTCAGATTATTGCATGGTTTGCTTTTTCCGTAAAGCTTTTTTGAAATCTGACACAGCGGTTGCATTAAGGAGAAGTGCATCTAAAAGTCCATGCATAACTGTTGTATCTTTTAGCAATGTTTATTATGAGTATTCCTGTAAATTGATGTGGCTCTCTGCAAAATCAAAGGATGTTTTGTGACTTCTGAACGTAAGGCGCCAATCTAAACTCAGATTTCTGGATAAATATGAACTTTACCGAACAAAACATAGATGTATTGTGTAAAAAGAAGTTCTATGAGTATCATCTGATGAAGATCATCAAAGGTTAGTGATTAATTTTATCTATATTTCTGCTTTTTGTGAATCCTCTCTTTGGCTGGAAAATGGCTGTGTTATTCTGTGAATAGGCACTCACCTAACATAATCGTTTGGTTTGCTTTTGTCGAAAAGCTTTTTTGAAATCGGACACTGTGGCTGGATTTACAACAAGTGTATCTTTAAAATGGTGTAAAATACATGTATGTTTGAGGAATTTTAATTATGGGATTTCTGTTGTTTTGAATTTGGCGCCCTGCACTTTCACTGGCTGTTGAAGAGGTGGGACGCTAACGTCTCACGTACCCTAGAGAGGTTAAGTCTTTATTGAAGACTCATCTCTTCAGTAGGTCCTATGATTGAGTGTAGTCTGGCCCAGGAGTGTGAAGGTGAACAGAAAGGCACTGGAGCAACGAACCGCCCTTGCTGTCTCTCCCTAGCCGGTTCCCCTCTCTCCACTGGGATTCTCTGCCTCTAACCCTATTACAGGGGCTGAGTCACTGGCTTACTGGTGCTCTTCCATGCCGTCCCTTGGAGGGATGCGTCACTTGAGTGGGTTGAGTCACTGACGTGGTCTTCCTGTCTGGGTTGGCGCCCCACCCCTTGGGTTGTGCCGTGGCGGAGATCTTTGTGGGCTATACTCGGCCTTGTCTCAGGTTGGTAAGTTGGTGGTTGAAGATATCCCTCTAGTGGTGTGAGGGCTGTGCTTTCGCAAAGTGGGTGGGGTTATATCCTGCCTGTTTGGCCCTGTCCGGGGGTATCATCGGATGGGGCCACAGTGTCTCCTGACCCCTCCTGTCTAAGCCTCCAGTATTTATGCTGCAGGAGTTAATGTGTCGGGGGGCTAGGGTCAGTTTGTTATATCTGGAGGACTTCTCCTGTCTTATCCGGTGTTCTGTGTGAATTTAAGTATGCTCTCTCTAATTCTCTCCTTCTCTCTCTCTTTCTTTCTCTCTCTCGGAGGACCTGAGCCCTAGAACCATGCGTCAGGACTGCCTGGCATGATGACTCCTTGCTGTCCCCAGTCCACCTGGCCTTGCTGCTGCTCCAGTTTCTACTGTTCTGCCTGCGGCTATGGAACCCTGACCTGTTCACCGGACGTGCTAAAAAAGCCAACTGAAATTTACTCCTGAGGTGCTGACTTGCTGCACCCTCGATAACTACTGTGATTATTATTATTTGACCATGCTGGTCATTTATGAACATTTGAACATCTTGGCCATGTTCTGTTATAATCTCCACCCGGCACAGCCAGAAGAGGACTGGCCACCCCTCATAGCCTGGTTCCTCTCTAGGTTTCTTCCTAGGTTTTGGCCTTTCTAGGGAGTTTTTCCTAGCCACCGTGCTTCTACACCTGCATTGCTTGCTGTTTGGGGTTTTAGGCTGGGTTTCTGTACAGCACTTTGAGATATCAGCTGATGTACGAAGGGCTATATAAATAAATTTGATTTGATTTGATATATAAATCAATTTGATTTGAAATGCTGAGCTGTAGTCGATGAACAGCATTCTCACATAGGTATTCCTCTTGTCCAGATGGGTTAGGGCAGTGTGCAGTGTGCAGTGTGATTGCGTTTGCGTCGTCTGTGGACCTATTGGGGCGGTAAGCAAATTGGAGTGAGTCTAGGGTGTCAGGTAGGGTGGAGGTGATATGGTCCTTGACTAGTCTCTCAAAGCACTTCATGATGACGGAAGTGAGTGCTACGGGGCGATAGTCATTTATCTCAGTTACCTTAGCTTTCTTGGGAACAGGAACAATGGTGGCCCTCTTGAAGCATGTTGAATTGGTGTTTGTGTAATGGAAGGTACCAGGGAGAGATGGCTCGGGTTGAGAGGAACCTCGTTTTGGGGGGGAAAAACCCTGGTTTCCTTACATTTAGAACAGTCTTCACAGCAGATACTGTCTACTGTGAATTATTAATTTCTTTCATACAAATTCTAACCTATTGACCCATTCCCCACATCAGTTGTTTGTCATGAACATCCAGGAGGATGGACTTTGCTATAAAATGCTGTGGCTTATTCCTGGTGGTTGGGCTCTCCACGAATCACCTACGGGCAGGTCGTTGACAAGCTCCATGACTGCAGTAATTAAATAATTGTTTTGAAGAATTCTAAAAGTCTCTCCTTTCATTAGAATAGTTACCACGGCAATATTTCTGCAAATTATATTTACTTTTGATACTTGAGTATATTTAAAACCAAATACTTTTACTCAAGTAGTATTTTACTGGGTGACTCACTTTTACGTGAGTCATTTTTTTTTTTAAGGTATATATCGATTTTTCCTCAAGTATCATTGGGTACTTTTTCCACCACTGTTGATCTGTCTATTTCTGCTGCTTTTGTTGTTAGGGTCTCTATTGATGGGTTTGTTTGGGAAGGGAACAAAATGGAGACTTGTCTTGTGAATCTGAAAGTTACTTTTTCTTTCTTCTGTCTTATTGAGAATAGAGTGGAAGTGAGTATAAGCTACCTGTAAGTGTAGCAATTCTAGTGAAATGGTAGTAGGTACCATTCCTCTGACAAGTAGTGGAAACCACCAGCTGGTGGCTATTGAAGAGAGGAGAGAAGAGTCGTTAAATCGACATGGAAATAAAAGACAGGTATTGTATTAGATAGAACATGTTGACGATAAGTAGGTCTGGTAGAGTGGAGCTGCAGTAAGGTGAAGTCTATGATACACACGCACGAACACACACGTGCACACAACACACACAGGCTTACACACACGCACACACATGCACACACAGCTGAGTGTAAATCTATTGTGTTGCTCTGTCCAAGTGAAACCCTGCTTTAGAAACAGTCCCATGATTTATGAATCCCCTGAGGTTAAAACAGGCTGTCTCAGATTCAATTACAGTTACTTTTAATGTAAACCCACCGGAGAGCCAGGACAGGCTATGAATAATCATGTGCAACAATCACCAGCTAATCGTGCAGAGAGTGTATTAGCTAAGAGCAAAGGGCATATATTCTGTCAAAGTCTCTATATATCATCTGGTTATTCATCTTTTTGCAGACCTTTTTTTCCATTTTGCAAAAGTCTGTATGTAGTATCAATGTCTCTATTTTCTTGTTTACAGTTTTCTTCAAACGCTAACAAGCATCGGTCAATACTGAAGCCACTTTTTCAAAACTCGTCAGTCTGCATTACCAACATGCATCTTGGCCAAACAGCTAATCTCACCTCCAAAACTCACTCAAAACACCAAAACACTTCATACATGTCTCAAAAAAAGATTGTTCAACCATAACACTGGCAACAGTTCTCACTCAGAAAGCATACATTGTCACTCATAACACACTGACCTACAAAACACTAATAGGGAGCATTACATAAATGGTGAACTTCTCTTTGAAGATTGAATGATTTTCACATAAATCAGTATTTCATTATAGAATAAGAATAGCACCTTATCACTTTATTGACTGTAGTAAAGTATATGTAACAAGAATGAATCAGAAATGCAGCAATTTGTTTCAATAGCCTTTATTTGTTCTATATCTTCGCAAATAGTAATTTACTTGTGAAAAATAGAAAAGTTGAAACAAAAAAATTCCAGAAATTCCAGGGCTGAAATAATAATTACAAAGAAAAACATCAACATGTGTAGTATAATCACTCATACTGTACAGTACTGTGAGGGTTCTAGTTCTCATCAACATGTATAGTATAATCACTCATACTGTACAGTACTGTGAGGGTTCTAGTTATCATCAACATGTATAGTATAATCACTCAGACTGTACAGTACTGTGAGGGTTCTAGTTATCATCAACATGTATAGTATAATCACTCAGACTGTACAGTACTGTGAGGGTTCTAGTTCTCATCAACATGTAGAGTATAATCACTCATACTGTACAGTACTGTGAGGGTTCTAGTTCTCATCAACATGTATAGTATAATCACTCATACTGTACAGTACTGTGAGGGTTCTAGTTCTCATCAACATGTAGAGTATAATCACTCATACTGTACAGTACTGTGAGGGTTCTAGTTCTCATCAACATGTATAGTATAATCACTCATACTGTACAGTACTGTGAGGGTTCTAGTTCTCATCAACATGTAGTATAACACTCATACTGTACAGTACTGTGAGGGTTCTAGTTATCATCAACATGTATAGTATAATCACTCATACTGTACAGTACTGTGAGGGTTCTAGTTATCATCAACATGTATAGTATAATCACTCATACTGTACAGTACTGTGAGGGTTCTAGTTCTCATCAACATGTATAGTATAATCACTCAGACTGTACAGTACTGTGAGGGTTCTAGTTCTCATCAACATGTATGGTATAATCACTCATACTGTACAGTACTGTGAGGGTTCTAGTTCTCATCAACATGTATAGTATAATCACTCATACTGTACAGTACTGTGAGGGTTCTAGTTCTCCCTCTCTCCTGCATTTGGCCACAAGTTCTCATCAACATCACATCTCATGTCTTCTCTGGCGATGCATCTTGGAAAGTATCTTCTGGAATGTCTAATCCAACCCTGGCAGTCTTCAGGAGAAGTGTCTTCACACCCTGGCAGTCTTCAGGAGAAGTGTCTTCACACCCTGGCAGTCTTCAGGAGAAGTGTCTCCACACCCTGGCAGTCTTCAGGAGAAGTGTCTTCACACCCTGGCAGTCTTCAGGGGAAGTGTCTCCACACCCTGGCAGTCTTCAGGAGAAGTGTCTCCACACCCTGGCAGTCTTCAGGAGAAGTGTCTCCACACCCTGGCAGTCTTCAGGAGAAGTGTCTCCACACCCTGGCAGTCTTCAGGAGAAGTGTCTCCACACCCTGGCAGTCTTCAGGAGAAGTGTCTCCACAACCTGGCAGTCTTCAGGAGAAATGTCTCCACACCCTGGCAGTCTTCAGGAGAAGTGTCTTCACACCCTGGCAGTCTTCAGGAGAAATGTCTTCACACCCTGGCAGTCTTCAGGAGAAATGTCTTCACACCCTGGCAGTCTTCAGGAGAAATGTCTTCACACCCTGGCAGTCTTCAGGAGAAATGTCTTCACACCCTAGCAGTCTTCCGGAGAAATGTCTTCACACCCTGGCAGTCTTCAGGAGAAATGTCTTCACACCCTGGCAGTCTTCAGGAGAAATGTCTTCACACCCTGGCAGTCTTCAGGAGAAATGTCTTCACACCTCGCATTCATGTCCAGTGAGGACATCTGGTCATGTGGATGGTGGTCATAAACCTTCCACCTCCACGCAGAGAAAAACTCCTCTATGGGGTTTAGGAAGGGGGAGTATGGAGGTAGGAATAGAACTGACATCCTGGGATGTGCAGCAAGCCAGTCTGACTGCAGCAGAGTGGTGGAATGCCACATTATCCCACACAGCAATGAAGGTAGGGGAGTTTCTTGCCCCCCTCTCCTCCGCTGGCACAAGTCAATTATGCAGGTCATCCAGAAAATAAATGAGCCTCTCTAAATTGTAGGGGCCAATGAGTGGTTTGTGTAACAGCAAACTATCATTGGACAGTGCTGCACACATGGTGATGTTAGCGCCTCTCTGGCCTGGGACATCCACATTTGCTCTCTGTCCAGTCACATTTCTTAACCTGCGGCGTGTTTTTGCCAAGTTGTAACCAGCTTCATCCACAAAGATGAATGTATGTGCAGTTTGCCTGGCTTCCATCTCCATTACTCTCTAAAATACAGTAAATTCACAGTTTTAAAGTACTTTACATTATGCATAGCTGTGTATGTACCCTGTTTGGTTATTGAACAGACATCTTACCTGGACATATTGATACCGGACTTCTTTCACACGTTCACCGTTTCTCCCAAAGGGTTCAGTGTACAACTGCTTCATCCTTATTTTATGTTTCTCTGGGACTCTGGCAATTATCCTTGTGCTGACCGTATTCACATTCCCAAAAGTGATATTGTCTGCCTGCCAGCACTCTGTCCTGAATTTCCCACAGTTTTATTTTATTGTTGCCAATTACCATGTCAACAATGGCAATTTCCTGCGCATCTGATAATATTCTTCCTCTCCCTCCTGTGGGAGGCAACCTTTGGATCCTACTGAAAAACACAAAACAATCAATATATTTCAAAATGTCAGTACATGTAAGAATGTGAACATACTGTATTGTACTGTAATATGTAGTTCAATTATCATTGAAGGATGCACATCTCACCTGTTGTTTTGCTGGAAAATTCGTACTATTGATGCAACTGTTGAATGCTGCAGATTTGGTTGCACCCTTAAACCGGCCTCTCTCAAAGAGAGACCATGGTTTACAACATGGTCAATAATTGTGGCCCTTATCTCATCAGTGACCACCGCTCTTGGTCTTCCTCTCCCTTGTCCTTCACGCATTCTCCCTCTCCCTGCCACTCTTCTTTCCCCACCAACCTGTCTTCCTTGATCCATGTTTCCAAACTAAATCATTCCGAAACTGTCCTATTTTGTCTGTTTGGTAACGAGACTTAAAACAGGACACTTGGGTAGGCTTTCAGCTGAAATTGCAATCAGCTGTGTTCGGAATGATTCAATTTTCTGCTGAGATTTTCTATATGTTTCAATCTGGTTACTGCAGAAATGCACGACATTTTCCATCATTCTGTTTTGAATGTGTTTTTAACAGTTTTGGGAACAGTGTGTTAGCGTTTGAAAACATGTGCTGCAAATATATAGTTTTGCAGGTGGTGGAGTATGAATGAGAAAAGAGTTCATGGATTTCGGAGAATGTGGTCATTGAATGTATTTTGTGTGAAAGCAATGAAAAATGATTCACAGTTTGGTCCACATACACTTCTGTTTCGCTGACTGTGTGAAGAGTTTTGACAATGTGACTTCAGTTTTGGCCAATGCATCTTAGCAATGTTTTTTTTAAATTTACTGAGGACAACAACAAAAGAAAATTCTTTCCACTGTCAAAGTCTGAGACATCTTGTGACCTATGAACCGACTTTTAATCAGTCATAAACAGAAACTTAAAGACATTTAGTCTGCTGTGAATGTTTAGCTAACATTTGTGTTTCTCTCTGTTCTTTCTGTCTCCCACTCAGGGGATGGGCTGATGCCAGACAGTTAAAATAACCTCCTGTCCTGTTCTCTGACTTTGGAGGACTACACTCTTAGAGAAAAGGATTCCAAAAGGGTTCTGCGGCTGTCCCCATAGGATAACTCTTTTTGGTCACAGGTTCCAGTTAGAAACCTCTATGGAAAGGGTTCTACATGGACCTCAAAAGAGTTCTACTTGGAACCAAAAAGGGTTCTCCTGTGGGGAGAGCCAAAGAACCCTTTCAGGTACTAGATATCACCTTTCTTTCTAAGAGTGTAGAGACATAGAGAGACAGACAGACAGACAGACAGACAGACAGACAGACAGACAGACAGACAGACAGACAGACAGACAGACAGACAGACAGACAGACAGACAGACAGACAGACAGACAGACAGACAGACAGACAGATATAGGGAGATATAGGGAGATATAGGGAGATATAGGGAGATATAGGGAGATATAGGGAGATATAGGGAGATAGAGTTATAGAAAGATAGAGAGAGATATAGACAGATAAAGAGAGATAGAGAGAGATAGAGAGACATAGAGAGAGATAGAGATTTAGAGAAATAGAGAGAGAAATAGAGAGAGATAGAGATTTAGAGAGGTAGAGAGAGATATAGAGATATATATAGAGAGAGATAAAGAGAGATATAAAGCTATATAGAGATATAGAGATATAGAGAGACATGGGGAGATATAGAGAGACATAGGGAGATAGAGAGAGATAGAGAGAGATAGAGATATAGAGATATATAGAGAGATGTAGAGGTATAGAAAGATACAGAGAGATTTAGAGATATTTAGAGAGATAGAGATATAGAGAGATACAGAGATATCGAGATATAGAAATAGAGATGTAGAGATTTAGAGAGATATATAGAGAGATAGAAATATAGAGAGATATACTGTAGAAAGATATAGAGATTTAGAGAGAGATATAGAGATATATAGAGAGATATAGAGAGATATACTGTAGAGAGATAGAGATATAGAGAGAGATATAGCAATATATAGAGATATAGAGAGATATAGAGACTTAGAGAGAGATATAGAGATATATATAGACATAGAGAGAGATATAGAGATATAGCGAGATATTGAGTGGAGGACCACTAACTCTCAACCAAGAACACAATGTCATCATGGAAGACTATTAGTGATGGAGAGTGTTCAAGAACAATTTAGTAGAACGTAATGGTGTTCTGGAAGAGCGAAGGGAAATTAACTGTTTTTCAAGACAGTGGGAAGCCACATTATAAAGGACTGTAATAGAGTAGAATAGAATAGAACAGTGTATATTATAGAATAGTATAGTAGAATGGAATAGAAAAGAACACAACAGAGTAGAGTACAGTAGAGAAGAGTAGAGTATTTTAGAATAGTAGAATAGAATAGAAAATAATAGAACAGAACAAATCAGACAACACTCACCCGAAGCCGGAGAGCATGCGGCAGAAGAGAAACATGCCGTACCCCTGGACGAAGGAGGAGAGGAAGGAGAAGAAGCCGTTGACCGACATAGCGATAAGCAGACACTGTTTACGGCCCACCTTGTCCGACAGACCCCCCCAGAAGAATGCCCCCATCATCATCCCCAGGTACACTATGCTGCCTGCAGAGAGGAGGGAGAGGGAGATGAGCGAGATCGAAAGAGGAAAAAAAGAGAATGAAAGATAGAAAAAGAGAGCGGGAGAGAGAAGGGGGGGAGAGGGGGGCAGGAAGAGAGGGAAGATAATTAGGTTGGATAAAAGGAGAGAGAAAATGTATTTAGTGTTAACTTTTTACTTGACACTTCTAGATTTGCAGCACTTGAAAATGATCTGAACCATCTGGACCAAAATGGCTTTTCAGGCAAACTGCTGACTAGGGAGGACACACACACAGTCCCACACAGAGAAGCCGGTGTGTCTCACACACAGCAACTGTATCAGTATCGCTGCATGTCTGACTGTATTAGTGGAGTCCAGAGCAGAAAGAGTTATGTGATTTAACCAGGCTTGTCATTTCCCAGTCATTGATAAACCACTGAGGGGTCACAGAGATCCAATCGGTCTGATTTGCCTGGGGACCTGCAGACAGACAAACCTAATAAAGAACACAGAGGCAGCCATGAAGCTACAACACTAACTGAACCACACTATGGAAGACTCAACACTAACTGAACCTCACTATGGAAGACTCAACACTAACTGAACCACACTATGGAGGACTCAACACTAACTGAACCTCACTATGGAAGACTCAACACTAACTGAACCACACTATGGAAGACTCAACACTAACTGAACCTCACTATGGAAGCCTCAACACTAACTGAACCTCACTATGGAGGACTCAACACTAACTGAACCACACTATGGAAGACTCAACACTAACTGAACCTCACTATGGAGGACTCAACACTAACTGAACCTCACTATGGAAGCCTAAACACTAACTGAACCACACTATGGAAGACTCAACACTAACTGAACCTCACTATGGAGGACTAAACACTAACTGAACCTCACTATGGAAGACTAAACACTAACTGAACCTCACTATGGAAGACTCAACACTAACTGAACCACACTATGGAAGCCTCAACACTAACTGAATCTCACTATGGAAGACTCAACACTAACTGAACCTCACTATGGAAGCCTCAACACTAACTGAACCACACTATGGAAGCCTCAACACTAACTGAATCTCACTATGGAAGACTCAACACTAACTGAACCTCAGTATGGAAGACTAAACACTAACTGAACCTCACTATGGAAGACTCAACACTAACTGAACCACACTATGGAAGCCTCAACACTAACTGAATCTCACTATGGAAGACTCAACACTAACTGAACCTCACTATGGAAGCCTCAACACTAACTGAATCTCACTATGGAGGACTCAACACTAACTGAACCACACTATGGAAGACTCAACACTAACTGAACCACACTATGGAAGCCTCAACACTAACTGAATCTCACTATGGAAGACTCAACACTAACTGAACCTCACTATGGAAGCCTCAACACTAACTGAACCTCACTATGGAAGACTCAACACTAACTGAACCTTACTATGGAAGCCTCAACACTAACTGAACCTTACTATGGAAGCCTCAACACTAACTGAACCTCACTATGGAAGACTCAACACTAACTGAACCTTACTATGGAAGCCTCAACACTAACTGAACCTCACTATGGAAGCCTCAACACTAACTGAATTTCACTATGGAAGACTCAACACTAACTGAACCTTACTATGGAAGCCTCAACACTAACTGAACCTCACTATGGAAGACTCAACACTAACTGAACCTTACTATGGAAGACTCAACACTAACTGAACCTCCCTATGGAAGACTCAACACTAACTGAACCTCACTATGGAAGACTCAACACTAACTGAACCTTACTATGGAAGACTCAACACTAACTGAACCTTACTATGGAGGACTCAACACTAACTGAACCACACTATGGAAGACTCAACACTAACTGAACCTCCCTATGGAAGCCTCAACACTAACTGAACCTCACTATGGAAGACTCAACACTAACTGAACCTCACTATGGAAGCCTAAACACTAACTGAACCTCACTATGGAAGCCTAAACACTAACTGAATTTCAACGGTACTATGTTCTGACCACAGCATTTGATAAGCGAGCATTGACTGACCTATAAACTATCAGATAAGGTTGTTTTTCCACAGGAAGTAAGTGTGATCTCTCTTCCAGTCCCAGTGGACACTAGGAAATGGAGGCGGGTGGGGGGCAGTAAATAATCCACTTCACTCAGCCAGAGTCTAGATATGCTAATAAAAATGCTAATCTGTTTTTATGGGGAGAGGCAATCGTTCACAGATGCTGTGCCCCATCGCTGCCGGGAAACCCAGAGCCCAGCCCCTCTCTGTTTTTTTAAATTTAACTAGGCAAGTCAGTTAAGAACAAATTCTTATTTACAAAGTTGGCCTACCCCGGCCAAATCCTAACCCGGACAACGCTGGGCCAATTGTGTGCCGCCGTATGAGACTCCCAATAACGGTCAGTTGTGATACAGCCTGTAATCGAACCAGAGTCTGTATTGACGCCTCTAACACTGAGATGCAGTGCCTTAGACCGCTGTGCCACTCGGGAGCAATGCAGAGACACAGTCCATGGTATCGGCTAACAACACCTCATTTACCTTATGACTCCCCACAGCTGGGCTGGTATCAGAGTATAGTAAACAACCTTTTCCAGACGAGGTGATTTCCTGTAGGGTTCAACCAGGGGTCAGGGTGTAGTAGAACCTCAGACGGCATCCCAAATGATACCCTATATTCCTTGTTCCTGGGACAAAATAGGTTGTCATTTGAGACTTTCCCACAGTGACACCCCAGTCTTTACCCCTTACCCACACATGTACAGTATTTATCTCCACCCAACAGTATGAATGATCCAGACTTGCTCTGCTTTCTTAAGAGTTTTGTCCAATCAAAGATCTCAGAAAAGAATCGGAACTAGAGTCTAACGACAGCAAATCAGGAGGGTGGGGAGGGGTTTACTGATATGGATGATGACTTGTTAAAATCCATCAATGAAAGGCTTGCCAAACTTGATATACAGTAATCCCTCGTTTATCGCGGGGGTTACGTTCCGAAAATGACCCGCGATAAGTGAAATCCGCGAAATAGAAAACTTTTTTTTTTTTTTACAATTAGCAACTATTACATGTATACAAATACAGTGACTCACGTGTAGGCCGTTTCGTCGACATTATGGGTTTAGGAGATGTTCGAAATTACAAGATAATTTGGCCAACTTAATGTAAATTTGCCAAGCTGTTTTATGTACGTACACATAACTGCACGAGACGACAAAATTATAGCACAATTCGTAGCATGTTTTGATACAAGAAGCGGGAGTGAGTTTTTAGCGAATCAGAATGCAGAGCACAATGCACCAAAAAAAAAAAAATAATGCATTATGAAAATCCGCGAAATAGCGAATCCGCGATAAGTGAACCGCGAAGTGGCGAGGGATCACTGTATTGGATATACTACGAGAGGACATCAATGCATTATCTGCCAGTCTAGAATTCAGCCAATGTCAGATTGATGATCTAAGGAAAGAGAACACGGAGCTGAAAGGTACTGTAGACTCTTCATGGCAAGGTGGAGGTGGTGCAGAGGGAGAACAAACAACTTAAAGAAACCTTGCTTGACGTACAAATCAAATCAAATCAAATCAAATTTTATTAGTCACATACACATGGTTAGCAGATGTTAATGCGAGTGTAGCGAAATGCTTGTGCTTCTAGTTCCGACAATGCAGTAATAACCAACAGTAATCTAACCTAACAATTCCACACTACTACCTTACACACACACACAAGTGTAAGGGATAAAGAATATGTACATAAAGATATATGGATGAGTGGTGGTACAGAACGGCATGGCAGATGCAGTAGATGGTATAGAGTACGGTATATACATATGAGATGAGTACTGTAGGGTATGTAAACATAAAGTGGCATAGTTTAAAGTGGCTAGTGGTACATGTATTGCATAAAGATGGCAAGATGCAGTAGATGATATAGAGTACAGTATATATACATATGAGATGGGTAATGTAGGGTATGTAAACATTGTATTAAGTGGCATTGCTTAAAGTGGCTAGTGGTACATTTTTACATAATTTCCATCAATTCCCATTTTTAAAGTGGCTGGAGTTGAGTCAGTATGTTGGCAGCGGCCGCTAAATGTTAGTGGTGGCTGTTTAACAGTCTGATGGCCTTGAGATAGAAGCTGTTTTTCAGTCTCTCGGTCCCTGCTTTGATGCACCTGTACTGACCTCGCCTTCTGGATGATAGCGGGGTGAACAGGCAGTGGCTTGGGTGGTTGTTGTCCTTGATGATCTTTATGGCCTTCCTGTGACATCGGGTGGTGTAGGTGTCCTGGAGGGCAGGTAGTTTGCCCCTGGTGATGCGTTCTGCAGACCTCACTACCCTCTGGAGAGCCTTACGGTTGTGGGCGGAGCAGTTGCCGTACCAGGCGGTGATACAGCCCGACAGGATGCTCTCGATTGTGCATCTGTAGAAGTTTGTGAGTGCTTTTGGTGACAAGCCGAATTTCTTCAGCCTCCTGAGGTTGAAGAGGCGCTGCTGCGCCTTCTTCACAACGCTGTCTGTGTGGGTGGACCAGTTCAGTTTGTCCGTGATGTGTACACCGAGGAACTTAAAACTTTCCACCTTCTCCACTACTGACCCGTCGATGTGGATAGGGGGGTGCTCCCTCTGCTGTTTCCTGAAGTCCACAATCATCTCCTTTGTTTTGTTGACGTTGAGTATGAGGTTATTTTCCTGACACCACACTCCGAGGGCCCTCACCTCCTCCCTGTAGGCCGTCTCGTCGTTGTTGGTGATCAAGCCTACCACTGTAGTGTCATCCGCAAACTTGATGATTGAGTTGGAGGCGTGCATGGCCACGCAGTCGTGGGTGAACAGGGAGTACAGGAGAGGGCTCAGAACGCACCCTTGTGGGGCCCCAGTGTTGAGGATCAGCGGGGTGGAGATGTTGTTACCTACCCTCACCACCTGGGGGCGGCCCGTCAGGAAGTCCAGGACCCAGTTGCACAGGGCGGGGTCGAGACCCAGGGTCTCGAGCTTGATGACGAGTTTGGAGGGTACTATGGTGTTAAATGCTGAGCTGTAATCGATGAACAGCATTCTCACATGGGTATTCCTCTTGTCCAGATGGGTTAGGGCAGTGTGCAGTGTGGTTGCGATTGCGTCGTCTGTGGACCTATTGGGTCGGTAAGCAAATTGGAGTGGGTCTAGGGTGTCCGGTAGGGTGGAGGTGATATGGTCCTTGACTAGTCTCTCAAAGCACTTCATGATGACGGAAGTGAGTGCTACGGGGCGGTAGTCGTTTAGCTCAGTTACCTTAGCTTTCTTGGGAACAGGAACAATGGTGGCCCTCTTGAAGCATGTGGGAACAGCAGACTGGGATAAGGATTGATTGAATATGTCCGTAAACACACCAGCCAGCTGGTCTGCGCATGCTCTGAGGACGCGGCTGGGAATGCCGTCTGGGCCTGCAGCCTTGCGAGGGTTAACACGTTTAAATGTTTTACTCACCTCGGCTGCAGTGAAGGAGAGCCCGCAGGTTTTGGTAGGGGGCCGTGTCAGTGGCACTGTATTGTCCTCAAAGCGGGCAAAAAAGTTGTTTAGCCTGTCTGGGAGCAAGACATCCTGGTCCTCGACGGGGCTGGTTTTCTTTTTGTAATCCGTGATTGACTGTAGACCCTGCCACATACCTCTTGTGTCTGAGCTGTTGAATTTCGACTCGATTTTGTCTCTGTACTGAGACTTGGCCTGTTTGATTGCCTTGCGGAGAGAATAGCTACACTGTTTGTATTCGGTCATGCTTCCGGTCACCTTGCCCTGGTTAAAAGCAGTGGTTCGCGCTTTCAGTTTCACGCGAATGCTGCCGTCAATCCACGGTTTCTGGTTTGGGAATGTTTTTATCGTTGCTGTGGGTACGACATCGTCAATGCACTTCCTAATGAACTCGCTCACCGAATCAGCATATTCGTCAATATTGTTGTTGGACGCGATGCGGAACATATTCCAATCTGCGTGATCGAAGCAGTCTTGAAGCGTGGATTCAGATTGGTCGGACCAGCGTTGAACAGACCTGAGCGCGGGAGCTTGTTGTTTGAGTTTTTGTTTGTAGGCTGGAATCAACAAAATGGAGTCGTGGTCAGCTTTTCCGAAAGGGGGGCGGGGGAGGGCCTTATAAGCGTCGCGGAAATTAGTGTAACAATGGTCTAGTGTTTTTCCAGCCCTGGTAGCACAATCGATATGCTGATAGAATTTAGGGAGTTTTGTTTTTAGATTAGCCTTGTTAAAATCCCCAGCTACGATGAATGCAGCCTCAGGGTGTGTGGTTTCCAGTTTACAAAGAGTCAGATAAAGTTCGTTCAGGGCCATCGATGTGTCTGCTTGGGGGGGAATGTATACGGCTGTGATTATGATTGACGAGAATTCCCTTGGTAGATAATGCGGTCGACATTTGATTGTGAGGAGTTCTAGATCAGGTGAACAGAACGACTTGAGTTCTTGTGTGTTGTTATGATGATCACACCACTTCTCGTTAATCATAAGGCATACCCCCCCGCCCCTCTTCTTACCGGAAAGATGTTTGTTTCTGTCGGCGCGATGCATGGAGAAACCAGCTGGCTGCACCGACTCCGTTAGCGTCCCTTGAGTTAGCCATGTTTCCGTGAAGCAGAGCACGTTGCAATCCCTGATGTCTCTCTGGAATGCTACCCGTGCTCGGATTTCATCAACCTTATTGTCAAGAGACTGGACATTGGCGAGTAGTATGCTAGGGAGTGGAGCGCGATGTGCCCGTCTCCGAAGCCTGACCACGAGACCGCCATGTTTTCCCCTTTTTCGGCGTCGCACAGGGTCGCCGGCTGGGATCAGATCCATTGTATTGTGTGGAAGGCAAGACACTGGATCCGTTTCGGGAAAGTCATATTCCTGGTAGGAACGATGATGAGTTGACGTTAATCGTATATTCAGTAGTTCCTCCCGACTGTATGTAATGAAACCTAAGATTACCCGGGGTACCGATGTAAGAAATAACACGTAAAAAAACAAAATACTGCATATTTTCCAAGGAACGCGAAGCGAGGCAGCCATCTCTTTCCGGCGCCGGAAGTATCTACCGATAGTATCTATCTATCTACAGTGTCGATCAATGCGGGACAATCTAATCTTTTCAGGGATACTGGAGAATGACAACAGCAGAAGCTGTGAGGACACTGTCTGAGACCCTAGGTCAACTCAACTGAAACTGCCCACTGACGTTGTGTGTCATGTCACTTTCTCCAGAGTCCATAGAATGGGTAAGGCCAAATGTTTTGAACATTTTAAGCAACATGAAATGGCGAAGAGCAGGGGCAGAGAACTCAGAAACACTGATTTTGGAATGAATGATCACTTCCCCACGGAGATCAATGAAAGGAGAAATAAAACTGTATCCCATCATGAAAGAAAAGCGTTGCCTGAACCAACGAGTCTCCTTGGTGATGAATAAACTTTACATCAACAGGCAACTGTATCGGGAGTCTAGAGTAACTCCCTGGATATTTTAATCCAACTATATCAGGACTCTAGAGTAACTCCCTGGCTATTTTAATCCAACTGTATCAGGACTCTAGAGTAACTCCCTGGCTATTTTAATCCAACTGTATCGGGACTCTAGAGTAACTCCCTGGCTATTTTAATCCAGCTATATCAGGACTCTAGAGTAACTCCCTGGCTATTTTAATCCAGCTATATCAGGACTAGAGTAACTCCCTGGCTATTTTAATCCAGGTATATCAGGACTCTAGAGTAACTCCCTGGCTATTACAATCCAGCTATATCAGGACTCTAGAGGAACTCCCTGGCTATTTTAATCCAATGTTCAAATCGGAGTTTGTGTGTTGTAGTGTATCATGACAATTTAAACTATAACGAATACATGCTCTATTGATCTCCACTTGATAAGGAAAGGGCTGCATATAGCTCAGGTTAATGTATGTAGCCTTCCTAACAAAATACATGAGGTTTTTAACTTGGTCAACATAACTAATATTCATATTTTAGCTTTGACCGAAATGCATTTGGATGCAACAGTAAACGATGGGCAAATGGACATTCATGGATATAGTCTACTTAGAAGGGACAGGAATAGGAATGGTTGGGTGTAGCATTGTACATTCAGAATCACATACCTTTTAAGAGGAGGGATGACCTTAATGTATGTCAAATAGTGGCACTATGGGCTGAAGTACATCTGCCTCACCAGGCACCCATATTGGTAGGATGTGTGTATAGACCTCCTAGCTCTAATGTGTCCTATCTGGATGACTTATGTACTGGGTTTGACCAGGCCACAGATAGCAACAGAGATGTATTTATCTTGGGTGATTTTAATATAAATTGGAAGATCATAATAAATCAAATGGAACTAAATTGATGAGATATGCCGAGAGTTGTGGTTTGAAACAAGAGGTTAATGATACTACTAGATCATCAACTAAGTTGGGTCACAGTTCGGACACGTGCATTGATCTGATCTTCTGTAATATACCATTGCAATGCTTAAAAGCCAGATCAATGCCACTGGGCTGGACAGACCATAATATTGTGACCATAACCATGAACACCAAGGTTCCAAAGAAACCCCCAAGGATTGTGGTCAAGAGAAATGTTAAGACATTTAATCATGAGCTATTTCAAAATGATTTGGCTGTTGTACCCTGGGAGCTGATTTATCTAGAGGATGATTTAAATCACACTACAGAATGTTTTATTGATTTGCCCACTGAGGTAATGGACCATCATGCCCCAGTAAGAAAGAGTACAGTTGGGGGTCGTCCATCTCCATGGATTGATGATCAACTGGGTGAGGCATTTCCTCAAAGAAATATGTAAAAATGTCTTAGCAGCCAAATCTAAACTAGAAACTGATTAACAGAATTATAGAACACTACGCAATTACGCAGTTAAAACCTCTTGACACTACAGGGGGTGCTGTTTCAACTTGGACATTTATCGTTCCCAAATTAAACTGCCTCGTACTCAATTCTTGCTCGTACAATATGCATATTAGTATTACTATTGGATAGAAAACAATCTCTAGTTTCTAAAACCGTTTGAATTATGTCTGTGGGTGAACCAGAACTCTTTCTGCAGCGAAATCCATGACAGGAACTGCGAAGGTCTGAAAACGAGGCTCTGTTCTCAGATCAGTTTAACGCTCTGTATGTGTCCTATGGGTCGACATGAACTGCACCCGCCTTCCCCTGGATGTCAGTAACCAATGAGAAGTGGAATGGAGTGTCTACGTAGTTCTCAGAGCTTATAAAAGGCCAAGGAACGAAGTGCGCTCTCTTTTCGTCGTTCGTCATTGCGCAAAGCAAGACCTCAAGATGGCATTTTGAAACGCTCAGTTATCGGCCTTAGCTATATCCGTCTGTAATTTAATTCGATATAGGTGTTAGAAACATCATAACGAAGTTATTTTAAACCGAGCTATATCAGTTTATGCGAGTATATTGCTATTTTCGGAATTTCCTTAGTATTGCGTTTTGGGGATTTGGGAATGTTGTGGCCACATAGCTATTGTTAGCTGCTAATTCCGAAGTTGAAGACGACGTTTTACAACCAAGCAACGATTCTTTTGGACAAAGAACACCTTGCCCAAGATTCTGATGGAAGCTCGTCCAAAAGTAAGAACTATTTATGATGTTATGAAAAATGTAAACGCATTTGTCCGCCGTTATTGCGGCACTAGTCTGGCTGTAACGCACACTGTATATCTAGTAACGTTAATTTTAAAAATCTAACTCAGCGGTTGCATTAATAACTAATGCATCTTTCATTTGCTGTCCAACCTGTATTTTTTTGTCAATCTAATCGATAAATAATCGTAAACTTAGGTGCCTTTCCAAGATGGCGCCGGCCAGAATGCATGACCTGTTGCCACTCATCACATTGTATAACCACGATTTGTGCTGCTAAATATGCACATTTTCGAACAGAACCTATATGCATTGTGTAATATGATGTTACAGGATTGTCATCTGACGAAGTATATCAAGGTTAGTCAAAAATTATATATCTTTTGCTGTATTGTTACGATCGCTAACCTGTGCTGCTGGTAAATTGCTTGTGTTTCTGGCTATTGTGCTAAGCTAATATAATGCTATATTGTGTTTTCGCTGTAAAACACTTAAAAAATCTGACATATTGGCTGGATTCACAAGATGTTGGGCTTTCATTTGCTGTACGCTGTGTATTTTTCAGAAATGTTTTAAGATGAGTAATTAGGTATTTGACGTTGGTCTCTGTAATTATTCTGGCAGCTTCGGCACTATTTCAGATTGCAGCTGCAATGTAGAACTGTGATTTATACCTGAAATATGCAAATTTTTCTAAAAAAACATATGCTATACAATAAATATGTTATCAGACTGTCATCTTATGAAGTTGTTTCTTGGTTAGTGGCTATTTATATCTTTATTTGGTCGAATTAGTGATGGCTACTGATGGAGTAAAAAAGTGGTGGAGTAAAAAAAGTGGTGTCTTTTGCTAACGTGGTTAGCTAATAGATTTACATATTGTGTCTTCCCTGTAAAACATTTTAAAAATCAGAAATGATGGCTGGATTCACAAGATGTGTATCTTTCATCTGGTGTCTTGGACTTGTGATTTAATGATATTTAGATGCTAGTATTTACTTGTGACGCTATGCTAGGCTATGCTAGTCAGCTTTTTTACTGTGGGGGGTGCTCCCGGATCCGGGTTTGGGAGGAATTAGAGGTTAAATTAAATCATTAGACATTTTTTTGGGGACAAAAATGCTTTTATTGTTGTAAGAATTTAAAAAGAAAAAAGGTATAGAATACAGTTAAGGGCTTACTTGGTACATCTATTTCATCATGTCCATCTAGTGTGGAGGTTGACGGGAGAACAACAACATAACCAGTTGATATTACCAATCATTTTGCAGATTTCTTGACAAAGAAAACGTATTTACTGAGCGATAATGTGAACACCCATTCCTCCAAACAAGCTATTGTCCAATGGATTGATGATCATATTATGAGCATAAAACCTGCTCTTTTAGTCTACAAATGGCATCAGTAGAGGTGGTGTTAAACCTATTGAAGTCATTACCCAATGGTAAATCTACAGGTTATGATCTTATGGACAATGTTTCACTTCACTATGCTGCTCCCCAGATTGCAGTTCCACTGAAATACATATTTAATTGGTCACTGGAAAAGGGGACATTTACAAATGTTTGGAAGCATGCTAAACTGTGTCCAATCCTGAAGGACAGCAAAGAACCCATTACTCCTGCCCATAGTCGACCAATCAGTCTACTCCGTTCACACAGTAACATATTGGAGGGTATTGTGAGTAGACAAATATAGGAGGTCATGGAGAAAAAGGATCTGATCACAGCCAATCACCATGCTTATCGCACAAACCATTCCACTACCACTGCATTGGTTGACATGACTGACCAGTGGCTCAATGTTATGGATAATGGCAGGTTTGTGGGTGTATTATTTTTAGATTTTAGTGCAGCATTTGATTTAGTGGATCATAAAATCATTTTGACAAAATTAATGCATTATGGTTTTAAGGAGGCAGCATTGAATTGGATACAATCATATCTAACTGACACACTGCAGGGAGCTGCCTTGGGCCACTTCTTTACTTAGTACACCAACGACCTTGAAGCTCAAGCTACTATATTTGCAGATGATACTACAATTTATACAGCAATACAATCGGTTCAACAGGTACAGAAAGCTCTACAAGTAGATCTGGGAAATATCAGGGAGTGGGTTTGCCGGAACCAACTTGTTCTGAACACCATGAAAACCAAGGTTATGTTGGCCTGTTCCACCAGGAGAAGGCCAACACAGCATGGGATACAGTTAAGCATGGGGGGGGGGGGGGAGTACAACTTGAGGAAGTGGCAGAAACCAAACTATTAGGAGTGCAGCTAGACAACTGCTTATCATGGTCGTCTCAAAGCATTCATTGGGAGTCAGGTGAACTATTGTTCTGTGTTCTGGGAAAATGCATCAGCAAGTGAAATTAGGAGGCTGCAGATAGTACAGAACAAAGCAGCAAGGATTGTTTGAAGGTGGAGATATGGTTCTTCTGTTGCAGTCATGCACAATGCTCTTGGGTGGTAATTTGATCAACAAGATAATTGAGAAATAAACATGCTTATTTTATTTCCTAATATACACCATTTAAAACGGCCAAACTCTATTCACAACAGTATTCAGTTGGTAAGAGACAGTCATTCAGTAAATACTAGGAATAGACTGTCCACCATCTATGTGTTATCCAGACAGTAAAGAAAAATAGGCAAAATAAAATGTCGATTCAAAACTAATAAAGAAATGTAATAATGTATCTGAGCAAACCAGAAACCTTTCAATATATAAATTCAAATAATACTTTAAAACCATTTAAATATGATACATTGGAAGGTTGTGCAGGACTATGGTAGATTAAGGAATCAATCTATCTTTTCAGATTGTTAGAGTGTTTATCTGGTCAACATGTCCGTGTATTATGTCTGTTTGTAACAGCGTGTTATATGTGAAAATGTGAACGTATTATAAATTGTATTTTAATGTTTAAGGACTCCTGGAAGATTAGTCCAAATGGGGACTAAAAGAGATCCTAATCAAATCAAAACCCTCACATCTGAACGATGTGATTCATACATAGACACACAAACACAGTTTCAGAGTTGACTTCCATTACAAATGACTGCGTAGCAAGCGTTCATCAAATAACGCTGCATTTAGTCCAACTGAATTAGAAACTAATCATAGACTTTAGAGATATTTCTGCAGACTGTCTATCTTTTCTCTCCTCTCCAACGGTACGGTACAGTGTGCAGCTCTGCCTCCAACCCAGAGGGAATACTTCACTAACTCAACTTTAGCTGCTGCTGCTGCTGCTATCTCCGCCAGACGAGACGGGAGCAGTAAGCGTCAAGCGGGGAGCGGCGCGGTGGGTTTGTCTCTATGGTAATTAGCTCTTATGCGTAAGCATAATTCCCCGTCCACGCTACGCTCCTCGCCAGTACACTCTCAGCACGGATGAGAGGATAAAAAGAAAGGAGGAGAGGATGAGAGAGGAGGAGTGGAGAAGAGGAGAGAAGGGCGACAACAGAGAGAAACAGCTGAGTAATTCCGGAACTGGAACATTGGGTGCATTCCGGGGTTCTTAAGGGATTCCCCCAAGATTCCGGGAATCCCCTGAGGTTGACGTTTGATTGACAGGTCTGTCTGAGAGCATCTATTACAAGGAATATTAGAATGGTGTAGAGAAGGAATACAGTTATATCATCTTACAACTGTTCTAAATGACACCGAACAAAAATATAAAAATATAAAGATTTTACTGAGTTACAGTTCACATAAGGAAATCAGTCAATTTAAATAAATAATTAGGCCCTAATCTATGGATTTCACATGACTGGGAATACAGATATGCATCTGTTGGTCAGAGATAGCTTAAAAAAAAGGTAGTGACGTGGATCAGAAAACCAGTCAGTATCTGGTGTGACCATTTGCCTCATGCAGCGCGACATAGTGTTGATCCGGCTGTTGATTGTGGCCTGTGGAATGTTGTCCCACTCCTCTTCAATGGCTGTGTGAAGTTGCTGGATATTGACGGGAACTGGAACACGCTGTCGTACACGTCGATCCAGGGCATCCCAAACATGCTCAATGGGTGACATGTCTGGTGAGTACGCAGGCCATGGAAGAATTGGGACATTTTCAGCCTCCAGGAATTGTGTACAGGTCCTTGTGACATGGGGCCGTGCATTATCATGCTGAAACATGAGGTGATGGTGGTGGATGAATGACACGACAATGGGCCTCAGAATCACGATCTCTGTCCATTCAAATTGCCATTGATAAAATGATATTATGTTTGTTGTCTGAAGTTTATGCCTGCCAATACCATAACCCCACCGCCACCATGGGGCTCTCTGTTCACAGCGTTGACATCAGCAAACCGCTCGCCCACATGACGCTATAGACGCTGTCTGCCATCTGCCCAGAATAGTTCAAACTGGGATTAATCCGTGAAGAGCACACTTCTCCAGTATGCCAGTGGCCACCGAAGATGAGCATTTGCCCACTGAAGTTGGTTACCACACCAAACTGCAGTCAGATCAAGACCCTGGTGAGGATGACGAGCACGCAGATGAACATCCCTGAGACGGTTTCTGACAGTTTGATTGTTCTTCGGTTGTGCAAACCCACAGTTTCATCAGCTGTCCGGTTGGCTGGTCTCAGACGATCCCGCAAGTGAAGAAGCCAGATGTGGCGGTCCTGGGCTGGCGTGGTTACAAGTAGTCTGTGGTTGTGAGGCCGGTTGGACGTACTGCCAAATTCTCTAAAACGACTTATGGTGTGAACATTTACATGAAATTCTCTGGCAACAGCTTTGGTGGACATTCCTGCAGTCAGCATGCCAATTGCACTCTCCCTCAAAACTAGACATCTGTGGCATTGTGTTGTGTGACAAAACTGCACATTTTAGAGTGGCCTTTTATTGTCCCCAGCACAAGGTGCACCCGTGTATTGATTATGCTGTTTAATCAGCTTCTTGATATGCCACACCTGTCAGGTGGATGGATTATCTTGGCAAAGGAGAAATGCTCACTGACAGGGATGTAAACAAATTTGTGCACAAAATTTGAGAAGAATAAGCTTTCTGTGAATATGGAACATTTCTTGCATCTTTTATTTCAGCTCATGAAACATGGGACCAACAATTTACATGTTGCATTCATATTTTGGTTCAGTGTCTTTTGATTCTGATTAATTTGAGAAAATGCCAGTATTACACACACACACACACACACACACACACACACACACACACACACACACACACACACACACACACACACACACACACACACACACACACACACACACACACACACACACACACACACACACACACACACACACACACACACACACGCAGGCACACACAGAGACAGGAGGCCTGTCAGGAAACAAAGCAGTCCATTATCATGTTGAGGCAGACACTTGTATTAGCATCCTGCCTCCTGCCTGCCTGCAGCCCCCAGTCTTCACTAGTCTACTGACAGGAGGGGGCAGGCCAGGGTGGACTGAACACTTGACATCAGACTGTGAGCTGGTTTGTGTCTGTCAGTTTTTTCAGCTTAACCCATCCATTTCACACACCCACAACAACACACACACACACACACACACACACACACACACACACACACACACACACACACACACACACACACACACACACACACACACACACACACACACACACACACACACACACACACAGAGACACACACACACACACACACACACACACACACACACACACACACACACACACACACACACACACACACACACACACACACACACACACACACACAGACACACGCACAGCGTTGGTGCTTTATCCCTGTATGCTTTAATTAGTTGACCTCAAGCTTCAGTTCAGCCAATTTATCACCCCATTGTGTTGATTAACACACACACACAGACACGCGCGCGCAGACACACGCACACACAGACACACAAATCTCCAATCATTCTCTGCTGACCCCTGCTGTGTCTATCCACTGACCCTGAGTCAAACCTTCAACAGAACACAGAGAAGATAGTTGGAGGGAGAGGAGGAGTGAAGACAGGAAGAGAGGAGGAGAGATTTGAAGTGTGTCAGAGTGTTTTGTAGGGAGGCAGGCTCAACCGTAGTCTCCTGCTCTCTCCTCCTCCTCCTCTCTGTTCTCCTCAGTCAAGCGGGTTTAACTGAGCCAGCTAAGCATGGCTAAACTGCAGAGAGAAACACAATACCGTAGCGATTATACTACCTCACAGTAATATCTCACCCTCACAATCACCTAATAGCAGTGAGACACAGAGGGAGGGAGAGAGAGGGGGATGTAATGAAGAGGACATGGAATAAAAAGAGGAAGAGGAAGAGATAAAAGGGATGAAGGGTGGGAGGTAGCACAAAGAGAGAGGGGTGGGAATGGATAGAGACAATGAAGGAAATCAGGGAAATGAAAAGCTGCAGTGTTTTCTCGTTGGAGTCAATCATGCTTCTCTTTGTCTCTGACCAGCCATTGCAGAACTATAACACTTGCCTGAATCGGAAATGCTAGAGAGCAAGCGCTTAGTAAAAAAAAATCTTGGAGTGAGACCACTGGCCTGGGCTGGGCCTGGTCGAATGTCTGTGTGACTCTTCTTATCATTTTTATCCTGTCTTCCATCGCTCTCTCTCTCTCCGTCTCTCTCTGACTGTCTCTCTCTCTCCGTCTCTCTCTGACTGTCTCTCTCTCTCTCTCGCTCTCTCTGACTGTCTCTCTCTCTCCGTCTCTCTCTGACTGTCTCTCTCTCTCTCTCTCTCTCTCTCTCTCTCTCTCTCTCTCTCTCTCTCTCTCTCCATCTCTCTCTGACTGTCTCTCTCTCTATCTCTCTGTCTCTCTCTGACTGTCTCTCTCTCTCTCTCCGGTTCTCTCTGACTGTCTCTCTCTCTCTCTCCGGTTCTCTCTGACTCTCTCTCTCTCTCTCTCTCTCTCTCTCTCTCTCTCTCTCTCTCTCTCTCTCTCTCTCTCTCTCTCTCTCTCTCTCTCTCTCTCTCTCTCTCTCTCTCTCTCTCTCTCTCTCTCTCTCTCTCTCTCTCTCTGATTCTCTCTCTCTCTCTCTCCGTCTCTCTGACTGTCTCCCTCTCTGACTTCTCTCTCTGTCTCTTCCGACCCCCATCTCTCTCTCTCTCTCTCTCTCGCTCTATTTATCTATCTCTCTCTCTCTCTCTCTCTCTCCTTAACCAGACAGTCAATTAGGAGCCCTTCTCCACTAACAGTGTGGATGACCTTCATATAGAGCCATGATGAGGCTAGGCTACACTGTACCAGAGGGCTATTTCAGGGCCCCAAGGCCTCTACACACACACACACACGCACACGCACACGCACACCACACACACCGCACACCACACACCACACACCACACACCGCACACCGCACCTAAAGAGTTTGGTCTGTAATTGAAGAGGTCTGGTTAAGGCACAAGTTCCTCTGTATCTCAGCACAAACTGCTTGAATTTTTGTCAATGTATTGTGATGTGAAATCTAAGTGGATAATACCTTGGATTTGAAAAAATGATCAACTGCTGTTTTGAGAGTGGAATTTCAACCACAGGATTATGTCATCATGGTAACCACATTTTAACATAGACAAACCTGGATAAAATATGTTGAATTTGTACCTTTAAGGTATCACCAGATCTTCAACGCTAAACTGATCTTTCTAGAGCAATGTTTTGCTCTCCCACCTAGGGTTATAACCAAGCCCAGCCCAGCTAAGCTATGATACTTGTCTCTGACCATCTGCAATCATGAGAATAAATGTTGAGAGATCTCCACTAAATATATTTACTGTTGCTATGAAAGTAATTCCAAAGGGTAGGTTTAACAGAGCAAATGAAATGTACCCATACTTTATCACTCATATATCATCAATGATGCTTTTTAACACTATATAGCATTTGCAAAGCCATCAACAGCTATTGTCTCAATTCAACCCATGATTCATTAAAAAATAGACAATAAATAGGCCCAGGGCCGGCCCTTGCCATTCTGCAGCCCTAGGTGAGACCAAAAAATGCTCCCATGCAAAACTAGAATAGTCCCATTAAGAAAGATGATGTTGGAAAGACGTCTAAAAGACTGAAAAGACGTTGAAGTTAGGTTCAATTTAGGTTCTGAATGAAAGGTGAAAATGCATATTTTTCGAACGTTGAAAATACGTACTTTGCGGACGTTGAAATCAGGTTCATTTTCAGCTCGGAATTAAAAATTGAAAAAAAACATTTTCCGAATGTTAAAAATAGGTTTTTTCCAGACGTTGAAAATATGTATTTTCCGGATGTTGAAATCACGCTTATTTTTGGTTCTGAATCAAAAATGAAAATACTTATTTTTTGGCCAAATCAAGGCTGTCCAGAATGAACAAAATCTGAACCAAACATAGACGTCTATGATTGTTTCAAATTTGGTCTGGACCGGACCAAAAACCAATGTCCATGGATGTGGAAATCAAGGCAGTCTGAACTGCACCAAAAAAAAACATTAAAAAGGCATTGGCGTCAGTCCATGCTTACTGAGGTGAAATTGAATGTTATGAATGCCCATCTACAGTATGTGGTGAGCCGACCGTTTATTAAAAAAAAGAAAAAAATACGTCCAAAAGACGTCGCCTCTTGCTTACTGGGGTGTAGCCTCCCATGTTGGCCCACAATGGAATTTTATGAATTCCCATCCATGTGGTAGGCCCACCATTTGTAAAACAGGCTGTTGCAAATGCTTTGTTAGTCCTGACTTATCAATTTGGCTATTTAAGCTCTGAATATCAGCTACCCAACTTTATCAGGAGTTATTATTTGCCTATTTGCCTATTTGCCTATTGCCTATTTGCAATGTGTTTACACAGCGGGAAATGCAAAAGTATTTTATTTTTTCGCTATTATCAGCTTGTCAAAAATGTACAGATACACACTTGAAACCAATGATCATGACAAGGGGTGAAACTCTTGGACAACAGTTGTGATTGTCCATTCCATATTGTCCATTTTACTTTGACCTGTCCTGTTTTTAAGATATGTTGTTTGTTATCATGACAATGCATTTTTTTTGATTGGGCGTCATTTAGGTTAAGCTATTTGATGTGAAACGTGTCTTAGGTTAGGCTATTTGATCAGAGCATGATGTAAAAAGTGTCCATCTCATTACATTGTCATACATTTTATCTCCAGCCTGTAGGCTACAGAAAAGGCCACATACTCTTTCTACCATATCCTATATCTGTTACATGATTTACAGTGCTTTCTGAAAGAATTCAGACCCCTTGACTTTTTCCACATTTTGTTACGTTACAGCCTTATTCTAAAATGGATTGAAAAAAAATCTAAATCCATCAATCTACACAGAATACCCCATTATGACAAAGCAAAAATAAGTTTAGAAACTGAAATATAACATTTACATAAGTATTCAGACCCTTTACTCAGTACTTTGTTGAAGCACCTTTGGCAGCGATTACAGCCTCGAGTCTTCTTGGGTATGACCCTACAAGCTTGGCACACATGTATTTGAGGAGTTTCTCCCATTCTTCTCTGCAGATCCTCTCAAGCTCTGTCAGGTTGGGTGACTGAGTGTGTTGCTGCAGAAATAAATAGGGCTATGCTCAAATAAAAAGAAAAATGTTCGCTACAGAAGTTTTTATTTTTATTTTGAGCACCTGCCCCCTGAATTTCAAACAAATATTACCCAATTATCCTCATTGAAATGACTTGGTGATGAATTGGTTTGCGCAGTGGGTGGTTTCTCGGTTTCTTTAGTGTGAGTCACCATTACCTCAGATAGGATGATGAGGAAGATGACGTGTTAACTGCATCTGGGTTTATGTGGCCTTGGAATTCATAGTTCTGTAGACACTAACAACATCAGGTTAGATGGGGAGCGTCTCTGCACGGCTATTTTCAATCTCTCCAGAGATGTTCGATCGTGTTCAAGTCCGGAAGCCACTCCTGTGTTGTCTTGGCTGTGTGCTGAGTGCTCTGGAGCAGGTTTTCATCAAGGAGCTCTCTGGCCACTCTACCATAAAGGCCTGATTGGTGGAGTGCTACAGAGAGGGTTGTACTTCTGGAAGGTTCTCCCATCTCCACAGAGGAACTCTGGAGCTCTGTCAGAGTGACCATCAGGTTCTTGGTCACCTCCCTGACCAAGGCCCTTCTCCCCCGATTGCTCAGTTTGGCCGGGCGGCCAGCTCTAGGAAGAGTCTTGGTGGTTCCAAACTTCTTCCATTTAAGAATGATGGAGGCCACTTTGTTCCTGGGGACCTTCAATGCTAGAGAAATGTTTTGGTCCCTTCCCCAGATTTGTGATACGACAAAGTGAGCACCGCTTATCACAGGACAGCATCAACGCTCACGTAAAAAGCCCTTATGCCACTGGTTGAGAGAAAATGTCATTGTTTTGGGGCAGAATTATATGAGGTTTTATGTGTTGTTGTTGGAGGTGTTGCCTAATGAGCGGGCCGGCCATCGGTTTCAAAGTCTGGTTGGTTTAAAATTGCATGATATTTAGTATCTAACTTTAATTCCAGTTTGTCTACAAATTAATAATTATTATGTTGGATTCCCATCTCCATCCAAAATCTAAGATAAAGAACAGGACTGACTACACTTAGCAGACACTCTTGTCCAGAGCAACTTACAGGAGTAATTATGATCAAGTGCCTCACTCAAAGGTACATTGTTAGATATTTCATCTAGTCGGCTCTAGGATTTGAACCAGCAACTTTTCAGTTACTGGCCCAACGCACTTAACCGCTAGGCTACCTGTCTCCCTACGACTAAATCATATCAAACTTCATTTTTAAATCAAATCTAACTTAATTAAAGTACATTTAAAGTTTGATTTGATTTGATTTAGTCCTGTTCTTTAACTTAGATTTTTGATTCAGATGGAGACGTGAATCCAACTTATCAATTACTAATTTGTAGACAAACTGGAATTAAACTAGCCAAGCAGAAGATCCATCTCCTTCAAATGTTGATATTTGGTTGGTTTGACAACCAAACACAATTCAATATCTGTCAGGTGTGTGCGTATTGGTAGCGAAGTCAGGTGCAGGAGAGCAGAGATTTGTGAAACAGGCGCACACTTTATTGAAGCAAAAGTGCAAAACGCGCAAAACAGTCACAAGAATTATGTTTAACAATAAACATTTTCGTGAAATACGACGGAAAAAACAAACCAGTCTGGCGCGTCAACCACAAACACGTAACACAAACAATCTTACACAAAGACATGATGGGGAACAGAGGAATAAATACATGTAGATTGATTGGGGAATGAAAACCAGGTGTGCAGGGAACAAGACAAAACAAATGGATACATGAAAAATGGAGCGGCGATGGCTAGAAAGCCGGTGACGTCGACCGCCGAACGCCGCCCGAACAAGGAGAGGAGCCAACTTCGGCGGAAGTCGTGACAATATCCCACTTGAAATACAATAAATAGCCTATTAACTTGTCGACATGTTAACAAATTATATGTTGGATTCACATCTCCAACTCAACCAAAAATACAAGTGAAAATATGGGATTAAGCCAGTGGCTCAGATGGAACTATCCATGCAGTAGATACATCTACTTTAAATGTTGATATTTGGTTGAGTAATGAAGCAAATAGCCTAAAGTTAAGGCTATCTTACAAACGTAAAATGCGTAACACATCCATGGCCAACTCCAATGGCAGATTTAAAAAATTATAATTAACATACATTTAAAAACATTAACATGTAGAGTGTGTGTGTATGTGCATCTATCAGTTACACATACATGTCAGTACATACACACAACAAGTAGGTCACAAGGTGGAAAGGCGTTGCACCGTGAGGTGTTGCTTTATTTGTTTTTGAAACCAGGTTTTCTGTTTACTTGCGCTATAAAAGATGGAAGGGAGTTCCATGCACTCATGGCTCTGTATATTACTGTACATTTCCTTGAATTTGTTCTGGACCTGTGGACTGTGAGAAGACCAATGATGGCAGCCCTCTTAGCCCTCTGATTACAATGAAGAGCAAGATGTTCAGCTCTGCTCTGGGCCAGCAGCAGCTTTCTTTGCAGCACTTGTGTGTGGTGTCAAAAAAGCACAGAATCTATTTATTACAGGCAGACTTCTCCCCATCTTTACAACCATTGAATCTATATGTTTTGAACATGACAGTTTGCAATCTAAGGTAACACCAAGTAATTTAGTCTCCTTTAACTTGTTCAACAGCCACACCATTCATTACCAAATTCAGCTGAGGTCAAGAACTTGATTTATCTAATCGTGATTATTGTCCAGAAAAATGTTGCCGGAGTGGATGGCTGCTGTTTAACCAATTGTGCTATTTTGTGTGTTTTTTCACAGTGTTTGTAACTCAGTTTGTACATAATATTGATGCTACCATCTCTTATGATCGAAAAGAGCTTCTGGGCGATTACTTACCTGGAACTGGACAAAGATTTTTTCTTTAATGAGTCTGACAAAGGATATAATGTTGCTCCCGGACAAGGCCCAAATCCCTGTCATTCGCATGAAGAAAATAAGGAAATACAGGGGGCGCAGATCAGGGTGCCTTGTGAGAATTCGTTGGCAAGTGGGTAACAAACCTCTACCATCCATTCTATTGGCCAACGTGCAATCACTGGAGAATAAACTGGATGAGATCCATTCGAGACTATCCTACTAACGGGACATTAAAAACGGTAATATTTTATGTTTCACAGTGTCGTGGCTGAACGACGACACGGACAACAAATAGTTGGCTGGGTTTTCCGTGCATCGGCAGGACAGAACAGCTACGTCCGGTAAAACAGGAGGTGGGAGTGTGTGTCTATTTGTCAGTAACAGCTGGTGCGTGATGTCTAATATTAAGGTAGTCTTGAGGTATTGCTTGCCTGAGGTAGAGTACCTTATGATAAGCTGTTGACCACACCATCAACCAGGAGCGTTTTCATCTATATTTTTTGTAGCCGTCTATTTACCACCACAAACCGACGCTGGCACTAAGACCGCACTGAACGAGCTGTGTAAGGCCATAAGCTAAAAATAAAATGCACATCCAGAAGCGGTGCTCCTAGTGGCCGGGGACCATAATGCAGGCAAACTTAAATCCATTTTACCTAATTTCTACCAGCATTTCACATGTGCAACCAGAGGGAAGAAAATCTAAACCACTTTTACTCCACACACAGAGATGCGTACAAAGCTCTTCCTCACTCTCCATTTGGCAAATCTGACCATAATTCTATCCTCCTGATTCCTACTTTCAAGCTAAAATCTAAAGCAGGATGTAGTATGACTCGCTCAATACGGAAGTGGTCAGATGACGCGGATGCTATGCTACAGGACTGTTTTGCTAGCACAGACTGGAATATGTTCCGAGATTCATCCAATGGCATTGAGGAGTATACCACCTCAGTCACCGGCTTCATCAATAAGTGCATCGATGACGTCGTCCCCACAGTGACTGTACATACATTTCCCAACCAGAAGCCATGGATTACAGGCAACATCCGGACTGAGCTAAAGCCTAAGATGCCGCTTTCAATGAGTGGGACACTAATCCGGATGCTTATAAGAAATCTAGCTATGCCCTCAAACGAACCATCAAACAGGCAAAGCGTCAATACAGGACTAGGATTGATTCCTACTACACCGGCTCTGACGCTCAGCGGATGTGGCAGGGCTTGAAAACTATTATGGACTACAAAGGGAAACTCAGCCGAGAGCTGCCCAGTGACGCGAGCCTACCAGACGGGCTAAATGCCTTTTATGCTCGCTTCGAGGCAAGCAACACTGAAGCAAGCATGAGAGCACCAGCTGTTCCGGAAGACTGTGTGATCAGGCTCTCCGTAGCCGATGTGAGCAAGACCTTTAAACAAGTCAACATTCACAAGGCCGTGGGGCCAGATGGATTACCAGGAGGTGTACTCAGAGCATGTGCGGACCAACTGGCAAGTGTCTTCACTGATATTTTCAACCTCTCCCTGACCGAGTCTGTAATACCTACATGTTTCAAGCAGACACAATAGTCCTTGTGCCCAAGAAAAGAAAGGTAACCTGCCTAAATGACTATCGTCTCGTAGCACTCACGTCTGTAGCCAAGAACTGCTTTGAAAGGCTGGTCATGGCTCACATCAACACCATCATCCCAGGAAACCCTAGACCCGCTCCAATCTCAATCGCACTCCATACTGCCCTTTCCCACCTGGACAAAAGGAACACCTATGTGAGAATGCTGTTCATTGACTACAGCTCAGCGTTCAACACCATAGTGGTCACAAAGCTCATCACTAAGCTAAGGACCCTGGGACTAAACACCTCCCTCTGCAACTGGATCCTGGACTTCCTGACGGGCCGCCCCCAGGTGGTAAGGATAGGTAACAACACGTCTGCCGGGCTGATCCTCAACACGGGGGGCCCCTCAGCAGTGCGCGCTTAGTCTCCTCCTGTACTCCCTGTTCACCCACGACTGCGTGGCCAAGCACGACTCCAACACCATCATTACGTTTGCTGACTAGACAATGTGGTAGGCCTGAGAGAGATTAAAGTAGATGTGACGTGTCAAAATTTTGATTGATGACCCTATGTGAACTCTATGTGAACTCTATGTGAACCCTATGTAGTGATGACGTGTGCATGTCTTCTGGTCAGGCAAGCCTGGTTAGGTGGGGGCTATGGGGTGAGTAAGGGTCCATTTGACAGGCCGTTAATGATTGATGACCCAAGCCTGATTTATGACCCTATGTAATGATTTATGACCCTATGTCATGTAGAAGGGTGCATGCCCAGGGGGGTTGGTGGGGTTGAGTAAGTGACCATGTGTCAGGTCAACCTGTTACTGTTTCTCACGGTTTGGGTTGGTTAATGCCCCTTATAAAGCCGCTGAACAATTCCTGTTTAAGAGTGCACAAGATAACCCCCTGAATATTAAACAAAAATGACACCTATGCCAATTTTAGGGATGTTATGCTCGGCTTGTCATGAACCCAGTGACCAAAGCCTTGAAGAAGTTCTGTGTGAAGCTCCAGAATGTTTTAAAGGATTTTTGGGTACGAGTGAGGGCCCTATGTCTTACATATTCCACCCTGAGGATTCTACGGTAAAGATATTCACAGACAGTGGATCCAAACCCATTTATCAGGCAAAACCTGGGATTTTTTCTCCTGCTCTGGGGATGAGAGAATGGCTAAAGATCAGGTTGGCTCTCTGTAAAATTGAACAGGCTCTGAGTGGTACACAGCTGCCGGGCTATGCGTTGGAAGAACAGGTCTGCGGACGCAGTGATCTGAAAGCTCTAAGAATCGCTTCAATGGACTATGCCCCTAATAACAAAGTGACAATTTTAGCCTGTGAATTTTATGATGGTGCTAATGCTACAAAGTCTGTCAATTCTCCTGTAGCTTCCAGAGCCTGCAAAGATGTCAACTTTTTTATGCCTGTGTTTAGTTTTAAATGGTTGGATTATCCGATTTTCATAACCCTTATGAATAAGCTGGACATTCTCTTCCAAAATGGGGAACAGTTAAAGCGCTGGGCGAGGCTTTCCTTGAGACAGAGTCAAGACCAAAAGGCCCGACGGAGGATCTACCCCTGGAGTGAAAACTTACCAAGTGTTGATGTACCTAGCAAGAGAGCCTTGCCTTTTGAGGGCGAACTCGACACGGACAATGGCGGGTGGTTGCATAAGCCCCCTGGATCTGTAAGAAAGGCATCGTAAAAGACCTTAAGAATGTAAGGATATAAAATGTATGTACTAAATATTTTGAATGAAATAAATGGTTTTAAAATCAGAATCTCACCACGTTATGAACTCTCGCGTTTGTTCACTCTTAGCGCAGTCTGTCCCTGAGAAAAAACTTGCGGAAAAAGCCATGTGCGCGCGTATGTGCGTGAGGGAGTTTTCTTTAGTGGCTGTGTGTGTTTCAAAAACAGAAAAAGTGGGGGGCTGGGGTGTGTGTGTTAAAAAAATACCCTTGCATCTGCGCTCAAGGCTCTCTCTCTCTCTCTCTCTCTCTCTCGCTCTATGCCGGGGGGGTCGTTTGAAACCAAGGTTTACACTAGCCTGCAAAACAGATGCCTACCCCCCAACAATAATATTGTGTCTTACGACTCCTAATCTTAAAGGCCTTTCATAAAACTATTTTTTAGGTGGGCTAAAAAGTCATTCATCCCAGCGATGTCGAGACCACCCCACCCCTGCATCTAGGTGCTAGCACCCCGGAGATTTTAGAAGATCCAAAAGGATCCTAATGTTTAGACACACCCAATACCATGTGTTTGAAATGTGTCAAATATACCATGGGCGGGGGTATAGCCCGAAAAAACGACAAACCCCAAATGCTATGTAAAAATCATTCAGGGGTTTTTCTCTAGGTCGTAGGGTACAAAAGCGCTAGAAACCAGGGGCAATGTTAGCAGCGTTTTAGTTCCGATGCAAACAGCACCTCCAGAAACTCCAAGAATCGTTATCGGACTGAAGCGTTAAAAAGATAATCGGGGAAAACAGTCTAATGGATCTATCGCAAGGTGAGTTCTTGAAATAAATCTTTATATTAGATTTGGTTGTTGTGGGGAATTGTTTGAAAAGCGGGGTATGTTATAGAAATATTAAACAATCATTAGGACCAGTATGCTTACCGTATAACAAGGCAATATTAGCTAAAGTGATTATAGCTTTAATATTGTCGAATGTTTTATAGATTCTGAAGCATTCACGCAGATACTCCGAGGTATAACTGAGCTCGAACCATCCAATGGGGCTCCGGAACAAAGTGCAGACAAACAAACGCCTACCCTGAATTGTAAACGTAAGTAAGCTCCAAGAATTCCATACATAAAAATATTTATACCTTAAAAACAAAAAGTGTGGGCATCTTATATTAAAAGTTATTTTATATGTTTACAGAGGACCTAAAGCCTAGAAGGTTAAACGAGGCCCTATGGAGCCTGAACGGTTTCTGCCAAGCATATGACTACGAGACAATTATCCCCTATGACCCGGATGTTTTTACACACAAGCCACGAACACAGGATTTAAACGGCAGGTCAACTCCCCTGGGACAGGACAACGTTGTCCCCCATATTTCTAAACACCAAAGGATAATTAGTGCTCAGATCCACAGTTCCGCTTCACCCGAACAATTCTACTTGGCCGATATTCACGAGACCTCGTTCCAAGGACAAGGTATGAATCAATTATATATTATTATTTATAGCGTTATTTTATTATTTTTTTATTTATATATTTTTTTTTTTATGCCGGAATATGTTAAAACCAGGCCTTATATTGTTTTTTTTGTTTTTTTTCAGGCTCAACATCTACCGAACCTGCAGATGCTGTAATACTGGCTGAACAAAGACATCAGCCCCTGGTTTCAGAACTTCTTCAGAACAGCCCTCGTCAAAAAAGCCGAGGTATTTAATTAATGTATTGTTAATATATAGGCTTATATCTGAAATGTATTTGGCATTTTTAACATATTTTAGGGTTAATAACCTATTTTTGTATGTATTATTTTTATTTCAGACTCCTCACCGGCTTATAAAGACAACACACAAACATCGGAGGATGCCCAGACAAGCATCCCCGAGGAGGCTCCAAAGACACCAGTCAAGAAAACAGCGAAACCTGATGATTTCAAAGATTTAAATGACATTTCTGAGGTAGACGATTTGATGTTCTGTGAAGCTGCCAACCTTCTTGAATCGGCCAATTCTGTGGGGGCAACAGCAGATTCTGAAATAGACCAAGACCGTTTTTTCAAAGCGTTTACCCTGGGTTTAAAATCACGAAAGGCTCTACTCCAGAGGCGCATGTGTATTCTACTCGAGCATCAATACAATCAGGATGTGTCATTCTGGCGTAGCGAGCTACCCCGTATGTTAAAAAACATTAGGGCTAAAACAAGCAAATACCGCCGTTAAAAAACACACATGTAAACACACACACACACATCCTTAATTAGACAAATGGCGCCCCCTATAGACCTAAGTGAGACAATTGAAACCCTCTTAGCCATGATCCCTACAGAGCTCCAAGATATAGTTAACCATATGAATGATTCGGGGGTAATTGACATAATGACAATAGATGAAAATCTATTATCACAGATTCCCTCCGAACTCATAGACATTATTACACGTATGAATGAGTCAGGGCCTTCCGAGGAAAACATGTTATCACAGATTCCCGAAACCATCATATCTCTAATTACCCAGCTTAACGCGAGCCCTAGGTTTAATTCGGCCCCACATACACCTCTAAGACAGCCTTTAACAACATTGTCCGAAGAGTCTGAAAGTCAATATGATGTTTTTGAACAGTTGGACAAATGTCTAGCAAATCTGGAGGGGGGCGGTCTTGAGATCAGTGTACAGAACGAGAGCCCTAGGTTTAATTCGGCACCCCAGACACCTATAAATCAGCCTTTAACACCAATGTCCGAAGAGTCTGAAACCCAATACGATGTTTTTGAACAGTTGGACAATTGCCTAGCAAATCTGGAGGGGGGAGGTCTTGATCGAAGTGTACATGTTTTGCGTCGAAATAAATTCAGCAATATTGAGGTTCGACAGTTTTTCAATTTCGCATGGGGGGGTCAGATTCGGGAATATGCTGTGTTTTACGTAATGCTTATGGACACTTTGAATGAACTGTTAGCTAGGATTAGAGATTATAGCGAACCTAGGGATCTCTTACAGTTGGAAATTTGTGGAGACAGTCTACAGAGCAAGGTATCGCTTATTTTACAGAATGGTGAAGCAGAGCTTGAACAATTTGTTAAACTGCTAGAACGCCTTGTTCAGTCAAATTTAAACGTGCTAGCAGATAGGACCCTCGAACTTGTAGTACAATTAGTACGACAACCACAAGGGGGCGGGGGTCAGAGAAGAAAGCTCGAGAGTTTAATGCAGTCCGAAATCATAAGCAATAAAAGGGCCTATCTCATAAACGTTCCCAATCCAGGTAATAAGCTATGTTTTGCCATAGGTTTGGCCCACTTACTCAGCCCAGGATGTACTGATCAAGCCGCGTTACAAAAAGCTCGAGAGCTACAAACTGCGGTGGGTCTCGGTATACAGGATGCTGTGGCTTTCTCAGACATAGTCAAATTTGAAAACTTTCTGAACATCAAGATTGTGGTTTTGTACCACAGTAGGGCTAATGACGCTCTCCTCAAGTTCCAAAATATACCCGAACCACATCCTAAGACTATGTACTTTTATGTGCAAAATGAGCATTACTATGCCGTAACTAACATCACAGCCTTTTTAGGCGCTCCATATGTCTGTCCAGCCTGTCATACCGGCTACACACGCATGGGGGGGCACTCGTGCCGTTACAACTGTTCAGTATGTCTGGATAAACATTGCCCTATGCAGCCGCTAAACTTGACCCCCTGTGCGGATTGTCACCGCACATGTCGTTCGGCCTACTGTTACGAAAAACACAAAACTGAAACATGGCATCCCAAGGCAGGTAAATCTGTAAGCAGTTGTGACATTAACAAGAAATGTCCAAAATGTCATTGCAATTACAACCTTAAAATAGATAGCCCTAAACCTCATGTTTGTGGAATTATACACTGCCCAATCTGTAAAGGTCCTTTGAAAAGCAGAGACGCGGAAGCGGTTCAAGAAGTAACACATGAGTGTTACATTCAGCCCTTGGCTGAAGATGAACATACAGAGAAATATGTGTTTTATGATTTTGAGACAAATCAGCAATCAGGGGTTCATTTGCCTATTTTTGTGTCAACCATGACTTTCAAGGGTGAAAAATGGTCGGCCGAGGGACCCAATTGTGCCCGGCTCTTTCTAAAACATTTTAGAAAAGCCCAGTACAGAAACTTCACGTTTATAGCTCACAATGCTAGAGCCTATGACGCCTATCTGCTTCTGAACCCTTTGATACAGCAAGGCGTGGCCCCCAGTGTCATAGCTCAAGGGAGTAAAATATTATGCTTTGTTGACCCCGCCTTCAAACAGAGATACATTGACAGCTTAAGCTTCTTACCCATGAGATTGGCTCAAATGCCAGAGGCCTTGGGTTTTGAAAACTCTGTCAAAGGCTATTTCCCTCATTTCTTCACATCTGAGGAGAATCTACATTATATAGGATCTTATCCAGCCCCCGAAATGTACGGGTGTGATCAAATGTCTCCCAAAGAGCGGGAGAGATTCTTGACATGGTACGAGACCGTAAGACATGGCACTTTTGATTTCCATAAAGAGATGGAATCATACTGTGACAATGACGTTGTTATACTTCGTGAAGGATGCCTCAGATTCAGAGAAGAGGTAATCAAAGATGCGGGCATTGACCCCTGGAGCTGTACAACTATTGCATCCGCGTGCATGAAAACCTATCGTACACACTATCTAACTCCTGAATCTATAGCTATCCCATCGCCAGACAACTACCGACGCCAATTCAAGGCCTACTCTAGTGGTTCCATTCAATGGTTGGAGTACTTGGCCCAGGATAAAGATATTTTTATCCAACATGCTTTGAATCGGGGGGAGAAGGCTTTTGGGCCTTACCATGTAGATGGATACACACAGATTGACGGGGTTGAGACAGTGTATGAGTACAACGGTTGTTTCTTCCACGGTTGTAAATTATGCTTTGTCCCCCAGGCCTTGTGTGTCCTAACCCAAAAGACTTTTGGGGAAATGTATCAAGAGTTTCAAGACAAACTGAATTCTTTAAAGGCTACTTACGGGTTAAAAGTTGTGGTTTTGTGGGAGCACGAATGGACAGCCCTCAAAAAGGCGGATCCTAGTGTTAAGGCCTTCCTTACCCATTATGACCCTCCAGAGCCCCTGGAACCGCGACAGGCCTTGTTTGGAGGCCGGACCAATGCTTTGACATTGCGTTATGTAGCTCAACCCGACGAGACAATAGGCTATGTAGATTTTACATCCCTATATCCTCATGTAATGAGTTCCTCATTCTATCCTATAGGGCATCCTGAAATTATTCACAGCGACTTTGACGAACCCCAAAATTATTTTGGTTTAATCAAAGCGACTGTCTACCCTCCTAGGGGGCTGTTTATACCTGTGTTGCCTTACAAGGGTCCTAAAGGAAAACTTTTCTTTCCCCTTTGTCGCACATGTTGTGAAAACAACAACCAGGAAAACCCCTGTGATCACTCAGATCAACAAAGAGCCCTGACAGGTGTATGGGTCACTGTAGAATTCTCTAAGGCTTTAGAGAAGGGGTATCGTGTGGCCAAAATCTTTGAAGTGTGGAACTTTTCCAGGAAATCAGACACACTTTTTAAAGAGTACATCAAAACCTTCTTGAGATGCAAGCAGATGGCTTCAGGCTATCCTGCATCGGTCACAGATCAAGAAAGTAAAGATCAGTACATTCAAGACTACCATGACAGAGAAGGCATACTTCTTGACCCTGACAGAATAGAGGTCAACAAAACCAAAAGAAATGTGTCGAAATTGTACTTGAACTCCCTTTGGGGGAAATTAGCGCAGAGATGCAATATGCTAACAACTTCGATCATTAAAGACCCCGAAGAATTTTTGGAATTTGTTTTTTCGGACCAATACGAAATTTCACATTTTTCCTTCTTGAGTCAAGACATTGCCTTGGTGCAATGGAGGCGCCACCAAAAGTGGGTTCTACCCCCGGGTAATGTAAATGTGTTTCTTGCAGCATTTACCACAGCCTATGGCCGACTTGAACTGTACACCCTCATGGAACAGCTTCAGAGGCGGGTTCTTTACCACGACACAGACTCTGTGGTCTATGTAAGCAAACCGGGGG